>NC_143575.1:14917419-15223819 GCF_048544385.1 Mastigoproctus giganteus
CTTGATGATTCCCTTCTACTTCTGACTCTCTCTCTCTCTCTCTCAGGATAATTCAGATTTTTTTTTGGCTGGTGCAGCATAAGCCTCAGGCTTCCTTGCACCACATGGCTAATGATAATAATAATGTATATATGTATCAAGTAGTATGCAAATGAAGCAATATAAGCAATAACATCCATCCGGTTCAGTCAACAACGATACCGAACAACACTCAAGACAATGTAGTGATGTTCCGTCTCTCTCTCTCTCTCACTCTGCTCAGTCAATCAGTGCGCAATGAGAGTTACTCATCTGCCTTCCTAAATCCTGTGTGTCTTTGAAAGTACTCATCTGTGAGTAGAATTTTTCATATTTCGATCCAGATTAACTTTAACCAGATTAGCGAGTGTTTACTGTATTTGTGTACTTAAGTAAAAGAAAGTATTTTGATGAGTATAAACAAAGAAACCTTCTGCTTTATAATTATATAGTTTTAAAAATTCATCTTTGCTCCTTGGTACTTATTAATCCAAATAAATTTAAAATGCAGACTTTAGAATAAAAAGGTTGCCATCACTTGTTATAGGGAGTATATGAGATGCATTGGGGTGTTAAGTTGCATTACAGCATGCCCCCTACTGTTTGGTTCAACTGAATGGTAAATTCACTTGAATAATACAAAATGAGATTTGCATTAAAGCCATATTGATTCATCCAGATTTATTCCAAATTTCCTGAACATTTGAAGAAATTAACCAAAATGATAATATGAGCCAAACACACAATTAGAAAGGTGATGATTTTTCAAAAGAATATTTAAAACATTGACATAACCATCTTAACTGATAGCAAATTTTCAAAATCCAATAAACTTTTCTTTATTCTTGATAAGTTGATGAGCTTTCCAATTTTTTTAATTTTTTTATTGTTTGTCATTCTTAGATGTGATGCAACTTGCAAGACGTGTTCTACCAGACAAGCATGCCAGGCTTGTCATACAAAATGGGATCTTGCACATTCTGGGCTGTGTGAACCTACATCTGTACCTTGTGAGCAAGGTAAAGTACAATTTATTCCTGTGACTGTCCTTTATAAAATAACATCATACTGGAGGGTGTCTACAATATTTAAATTTCTATTCAGAGATGTCTATGATCAAAGAACCTGTTTATCAGTCAATTTCATTTAAATTTATAAGCATGTATTCAAAGAATACAAAAAATAAAAAAAACATCACTGTCAGATGGTTGAAGGGGTTACTAACATATAGTAATAGATTACTGTGTTCACATGGGTTTTGAAGGTGAAATAGCTTTTGCTTTTTGTTCATAAGAGCTTACTACCACTTGATACAGTAACCAATTAATTTTAAATTCAAAGCTATGTACAGGTATACATTATCATATAATTGTACATGTACAATTATTTTACATGAACTTTATACTGCATCTCAGACATTAAAACTTTCACTGCCGAATACATCATGTAGTATATCTGTGATGCCAAGACATTTATGGAATATGTATTAGCAATGAACAGCCAACTGTAATACAATTGTAATACTATATTATGCATTTAATGCTGCCATTTGGCAGTGTTTCAGATGAGTCATAGGTTATCAGACTTTCCAGTCTGATAACCTATGACTATCAGACTGGAAAGGGAGGGTTTTAATGAGAAAATTAGAATATTTTTGGGATCTGAAATGAAAATAAATGTATTAATGGCTCTATAAAGCTCTTTTCTTTTCTTTTTTTTTTTTTTTCTTTTTTCTTTTAATCTTCCAAGCTTGGTCTGACTGTGATTAGTGGAAAGAAATCTGTGGTCTCCAGCTTATAGCATTGGCAATCAATAGCAAGAAACTTGTGGCTATCATTTGATATTGTTACTGAATTAGTAGCAGGGTGTAACAGAAAATAAAATTATTTTTTTTTTGGACCTGTAAGTCTGCCAGTGGCCAAAATAGTTGCTGCTCTCTTCATATAAGTCTTTCAGTTCTTCATCTTTGAGTTTTGTTTTTCCTGTATGTTTCTTGTCTATGTGTTTGTTTTTCCTATATGCTTCTGATATCCAATTTTTTTTCCCTTTTTTTTGTAAATATAATAAATATTAGCAAAAAAAAATATTCTAATAACAGTGATAAATCTCTTTTCTGCAACAGTAGAAGAATTGAACCTGCCATGCTAAACAATGATTATGTAACAGGTGCTAATTGATATTTGTGGTATACTAGAGTTAAGCATGAAGCCACCACATGACAGTGTTGTCAGTGAAAGTATTAAAGGGCGTGTGAAATAATTGAGATTAAATCAATTAACATAAAGGGATTCCAAAATGTTATCACTAAATTTTGAGGAAAATAAAAGGAATATTAGATCTTGAGAGGAAGGTGGAGTCAAATATCTGTTGATCTGTCTGTTGCAGAGGAGATAATTTTCTCATTACACCCATTGACCAATGTAAAAAGCAGCAGTAGTGCTCAGCAGCAGTTCCTTGCTGGCATATTAGAAACTTAATATCCTTAGCAATTTCTTGGTTGAATGGAAGTAGAGAAAGAAATTTCATTACTTCCATTCACCAAGTGGATTGAGTATTCAGTTCATTCACTTGATTCATTTGCCTTCAGCTAGCAGATAGTTGATTGTTAGAAAAAAAAAATTTCTATCTGGTGTTGCTTAAGTGGGTAGTTTGAATAAATTCAAGGAAGAACTAGACAAATTATTAACATATATGGGTAGTATGTATGTTTCTTCACGAATACTTCATTCATTCACTTGAATGAAGAAGTGAATACCAGCTGAAAGCTAATTTTCATGCTTCTGTCTATTATTAATTGTATCTGTAATTACTTGGAAACAAATAAGACATGGCAGGACTTGATGGAAGATTTCATTCATACATAAATGATCTTGAAAAATGTATATGTACAAGAATACTACTCAGGGTCCCTCATGAAAAACATATACACACATACTCTGTCAAAGCTCAATACCCACTTTATAAACTAACCACATTACTGCTGAAAATAAAACTTAATCTAATTTTTTTTTTAAGCAAGCACTTTTGTTGTAAGCTAATTTCACTTTTTAAAAAAAATACTTTGATTTTTTCACACGTGTTAACAGGTTGGTGTTTTTAAATGGAAAATGCAATGTTACTGTTTTTTATTTATTTATTTTATATATTTTTTGACAATAAATAAAGTATACCAGTTGCATATCTGTTTTCTCCTTAATTTTTGTCCACCATTAGCTACCATCCTCTTTGTCTGCTCCCTGTACACTTGAAATGAGGTAATTTAAGGCCAATCTCTGTAACTATAAGGAATCTAAACTCTTTCCCCACAGGTGAAAAGTATAATAAATTATAGATAAGATGCCATACACATCCCTAGCTTTTTGCATGCATGTTACCATGCTGTTGCATGATTCCTTGTGTCTATGTTGTCATTTACAACCCCCCCACCCCAGAAGTGAAAATTATTCTCAGGTTATTTCTCAAATGTGAATCTTACATTTAGCTTAATTAAAAGATGACTATCAGTTTTCCCAACTTTCATATAAGCTGCAGATTTCAACATTGTATACTCTATTCTATCATGCAGATATTATTTGAGAAAATTAGAAACAAGAGCTCTAGTATTGAATGCCGAAAGATTCCAGTTATGTACTTAGAGGTTTTTCAATGAAGAATTGGTCTTTTTTTGACTCAATTTAATCCCTTCTCCTTCTCTCTGAAATTACATATATAATTGCTCCATCTTTTTGTAATAACATAAGTTTTTCCTTAGTCTTTTTCTTTTCACAAAAGAAAGACTTTAGGTAATCTAATATTTGAAAGTATACTGTATTGATAAACAGTTCTATGGCTGTATTGTAATATAAAATGTGTATGTTGTCAGTGAACTTTAATTTCTAGTGCATTGTGGACTCTAGCTGGGTTCTTTTTTCCTCTTTACTGTTTTGGTCAAAAAAATCTGTTTTCACCCTGCTGCCTGATGTCTAGATTTTCAAAAGTAGAAAGTTGGCAACTACATATAACCCTGGCTCACTCTGAAGAATGATCATTTGGTGTAATCACCATTCTCCCCACACTGGATGGAAACAATCTGCATTCAAATCCATTCAATGATACAAGGAACTTTTGTGGGTTTTTTTTTTTTCATAACATGGCTGACAATTTACTTTGTCCAACAAACAGCAAATTGATCACAGAATATACATGCAGTTTACAGACATATTATGGATGCTGCAATATGACTTAAGTTGCTGACGCACCTAAAACTGTACAAAAACCAGTGCTTTACTATCCCTAAATCCACCTTAGAATTTTTAAAACAATCCCTGTGATCTTATGCAGCAGTTTCCCAAATGGGACTGGTTCGAATACTTTGCTGAAATATATGTACTTTGTATTTAGTATTAGCCATTTAATGCAAGACACCATGAGCTTTTGCTACACAAGTCAAAAAACAAATAAATAAAAAATAAAAATAAAATATATACAAAGAAAATAAACTCCCTTTTCCCTTCTCAAGTAGATAATTATCTAGCTCACTAAGACGCATCTAGGGCTAAAGCCTCAAGCTGCGAGCAAATTTAGATTATGTATAGATTAAGTGCAATAGCATCATTAATACACAGCCATTTCTGAATAAACAGAATATTTATAAGGCAGCATCGTTTTAAGTTATATCTCATATTGGGAATACCTTCACGCGTTGCCATGATATTGCACTACTTCGAATAAGTAACGCTTCACCTAAGGAGAAGACTAATGTTACTTATTCTGAGATAGGTACCACCACCCGGACGGCACCGTTTCAGGTCTATTTGGCCCTTCTTCGGTGGGTGGGTGGGTAGGTACCCAAGTGATGCAATGATGGCAAAACAGTTATGAAGTATAACTCCACAATATTGCCATCATTGCATCACTTGGGTACCTACCCACCCACCGAAGAAGGGCCAAATAGACCTGAAACGGGTGCTGTCTGGGTGGTGGTACCTATCTGAGAATAAGTAGTAGTAGTAGTAGTAGTGGCACATGATGCAAGAAAGCAAGTGTAGGAGCTTATGCAGCATCAGCCAAAAAAATCACCATTCCCTCCAAATGCCTGTCCAGTTCCTCCTTAAATTTATTTAACCTATCAACTTCTACAACGACAGATCGAAGTTTGTTCCAGCAATTAACCACCCGCTGGCTAAAGGCAAATTTCCGCACATCTATTCTACATCTGTCCTTAATTTGAACTTATGTCTCCGTAGGTTGGTAATCTGAACAAGTGGAAGGATCCCATCAGAATTCAGCGTGCTCAACCCATTCAAGGCCTTATAGACCTCAATCAGATCACCGCGCAGGTGCCTAGTCTCCAGCCACTGCAATTTGCAGAACTTAAGCCTCTCTTGGTAAGAGAATCCCTTCATTCCCCTCACCAATCGTGTTGCTCTTCTCTGTACACGCTCAAGCAACTCTACATCCTTCCTAAAATGAGGCCTCCAGACCTGTACGCAGTACTCAAGGCGTGGCCTGACCATTGCCTTATTACAGATGGATAATCACCTCCTTTTCCCTGCTAGCAAAATTCCTATATATCATTGACAAAACCCCATGACCTGCCCTGGCAGCCTGTCTGCATTGCTCAGAAAACTTCATATCTGACTGCACAATTACTCCCAGGTCTTTTTCATTTTCTACCACCTTAAGTGTAGTACCACACAGTTGGTACATTTCTCTGGGGTTACTTCTACCCATATGCAGTACTTTGCATTTGTCAAGGTTGAACTTCAGTTGCCACTTCTTAGCCCATCTGCCCAAATTATCTAGATCCTGTTGCAGTAGCACACTGCCATTACTGTCATTAACAACCCTGCCAACCTTTGTGTCATCTGCAAACTTCGACATTAAGCCTGATATACCTTCATCAATATCATTGATAAATACACAAAACAACAGAGGATCCAACACCGAACCCTGTGGGACTCCACTAATAACATTAGTCCACGAAGAGCAGCACCCATTGATTACCACCCTCTGTCTTCTCCCACTTAACCATCCTTTTATCCATTGTAGCAACTTACCCTTAATACCATTCTGCTCCAATTTGTACAGTAGTCTTCCATGCGCAACAGTGTCAAAAGCTTTCCTGAAATCCAAGTATATGATATCAAAATTATTTTTTGCATCCAGTTCCTTTGTGACCACATCATAATAACCAATCAAATTTGTCAGACAAGACTTTCCCTTAACAAACCCATGCTGTGTTTGAATTATTGCTGCAGTCTTGTCTAGATGATCCTGCAATGCATCTTTAACCAGCGACTCCATTATTTTACCCGGAACAGAAGTTAAACTAACTGGTCTGTAATTACTCGTGTCACCCTTCGATCCACCTTTGTGAATTGGGGACACATTTGCACATCTCCAGTCCGTGGGAACCTCCCCTGAGTCCAAGGATGCTCTCATAATTATGGCTAAGGGTTTGCTTAGTTGCTTTGCCGCCTCCTTTAAAATAACTGGATAGATCCCATCCACCCCAGATGCCTTTCTTATGTTTAACTTCAACAATTTCTCCTCCACTTTGCTCTCAGTTATTACAAAATCATTAAGCACACTGCTACAATTTGATAACCTTCCATTTTCAAATTGTAATAATTCCTCACGTGTGAATGTAGATGCAAAATACTCATTCAGTTTGTTTGCTATCTGAGCAGGATCATCAACAGTCGAACCATCGATGTCAAGTGGACCAATCATATTCATCCACTTCCTTTTAGAGTTTATATAAGTAAAGAAATCCTTGCTGTTTTTCTTAGCATCTTTTGCCAAAGATTTCTCGTAATCCGCCTTCGCCTGCCGAACCTCCTTTGTGACCTGATTACAGACTAGCTTATATCTGCCACAGGCTTCTGCGTCACCTGATAATTTATATGCATCCCATGCATTTTTCTTCTCTGTCACGAGTCTCATTAGTTCATTTGATAACCATTTAGGCCTAAACCTTGAACGATATTTCTTAATCGGTGTATAAAGTCTAGTAGCTTCCACGATTAATTTTTTGAATGCTTCCCACTTAGAATTTACTGTTTGTAACATCGTCAGTTGATCCCACTGTACAGAATTTAAAAACTGTCTGAGACCACTGTACTCCCCTTTACGGAAGCAAAAACCCTTTCCTTTACCCCTGACGGTAGTTACCTCTTTGAGTAAATCCCACTTCAGCACACTGTGATCACTGCCACCTACAGCCGACCGGGTTAGCCGAGTGGGTAAAGTACCTGCCCGGCAACCCAAAGGTCGCGGGTTCGATTCCTGCCTCGGGCTTGGATCAAAGTACTGCAAAAACCTTGGGAGGTGCAATATAGCCACAGAAGCCGATGCGCCAACAACTACCAAATCAAAATCAAAAATCAAACTGCCACCTAGTGGTTCCTTTATCTGCAAATTCTTAATACACGAATGATCACTGCTGATAACCAGATCAAGAGTGTTACTTTCTCTGGTTGCCTCTCGAACATGCTGCTGCAGAAAACAATCATCCAATAACTCCACAAAAGTCTGACTAGTGTGTGAGTGACCAACCCACAAGTTCCAGTCAATATCTGGGAAGTTAAAATCCCCCATTATAAGACATTCTGATTTACTAGCCCACTCTATTTCTCTGTACAATTGTTCATTGTACTCATTCAAGTCATTAGGCCTATAACACACTCCTACTCTTATTTTTCCTTTCGCAGTGCTTATCTCACATCAAACTGACTCAACAGAGCACTGTTCATCTATATTAACTGGGTGCACTTCCTTTGATTTTATGTTTTTCTTAATTAACAGCATAACACCCCCTCCCTTTCTGTCCTGTCTATCCTTTCTGTACATATTGTACTCCCCAAATTCCAGTTCTGCATTCCTTATATCTTTGTGACACCACGTCTCTGCTATCCCAACAATATCTGCCTTTGATGTCTTGACCAACACTTCAAATTCATCAAATTTATTTACTATACTTCTAGCATTGGTATACATGCAAGCATACATGCTCCTATGCCTATTCCTTGTTACCCTAACACATCCCATATACCCAACTATTCCGTGATGACTACCATCCGTCCCTGAAACCCCCAACACCCCTCGCTCCAGGTCGCTTCTTATTCTAATAGAAGTTGTGCAAGAATCACCTTCACCTCTGCCTGCGGTTACTGTTAAACTATTAGTCTTTGTATCCCCCCAAACTAGCAGTTTTCCGACCCACCTAACACTGCCTCGATAGCATCAGCAAATATTCTTGCACCCTTTCTATTTAAGTGTATCCCATCCCTGTAGAAGCAATCTCTCCTGTTAACAAGTACAGTCCAGGCTGAAAAAAATTCTACCCCTTGAGCCTTGCACAATCTTTCCAGGGCCGAATTGATCGACAAGGCTCTCATCATATACTCCCTCCTATCGTGTCTGGGCAGAATTGCAGACACTTTCAAATTCAACCCTATTTCACGGCTTTTTTTCAACAGTGACCTGTACTTGTTGAGTAATTCCGCCGGTCTCCTACTCTTAATATCATTAGTGCCAACGTGTACAACTATATCACCTTTTGTGCCCTTGAAAGATGATATCCGCTCTACAACGTCATCAACCTTTGCCCCTGGCAGACATACCCTGGTCCTGTTCCACCTATCCTTTTTACAAAATATATTCCCCGTCTCCCTGACAATAGAGTCACCAACAATAACTAGTTCCTTTGGGACCAGCGCATTCTGCTTTGGAGATTGCCGCTGTGTTGCCTGATGCCCAGGAGTGAGCTCTGGCGTTGAGTTGGGCAGCTGAGAGCCTGATGGGCCCCTCAATTTAGATCTTTCGAGGGCATCCACCCTGTCCTTCAAACTCTCATATAGGCCCATAACAACGCTGAGTTGTCGCCTGATTTCCTTACACTTCTTACATCGCGCGCACACACAAAGACATCCCCCATGGCAATATCATGTTCCATTCCACAGAGTTCGGCAAACATTTCACAAGTTGCACATTTTTTTAGGCTGTGATGTGTTGGAGAATTGCCCCCCTCAGTTCTCCCCCGATTCACAGCACTCCTGCCACTTTGTGCCCGTTGCTTTGCTGCTCTAGTCTGGGGCATGGTAGTTTAAATTAATAAAATCAATAAATTAAATATCAATAGTATTTGAATAGAAACTATTAAATAGAAACAGTGAAGCGTATTACTATATAATTATGTGTTAGAGCTACCTAGCTACCTCAATTAAAAAATTTGAATTCCCAACCACTATATCCAAAAACAATGGCTACAAAAATGGAACGAAATAACGGTTTTACCTATCGTAAGTAAAATCCACAAAAACTCTTTATCTAAATTAAAAATAAAAAATAACCAGCGTAACTATAACTATATGACTACGTATTAAGTACAATATAAAATAACAATCATGTAAATAAAAGGCAAACACTTATCGTTTTTGCGGAGCCTGTAACTGTCAGCTGTAACTTTTAAAGAGATTCAGCGCCCTCTCCTAACACTAGTCTTCTCCTTAGGTGAAGTGTTACTTATTTGAAGTAGTGCAATATCATGGCAACTCATAGTGAAGGTATTCACAATATGAGATATAACTTAAAACAATGATATAACTTATAAATATTCTGTTTATTCAGAAATGGCTGTGTATTAATGATGCTATTGCACTTAAGATATACATTATCTAGCTCACTTAAATTTTCCAAACTTCTCAGCCTACCCACAGAGGTAACTTATTCCATTAATTAACAACTTGCTATCTAAAAGAATTTCCTACAGTCTAGTCTAAACCTGTTACTTTGTAATTTGAATTATGCTCACTAGTTTTGGAATCATTTATAACATAAGTATATAATATCAAAATTGTTTCTTGCATCAGACTCCTGTCTGACCATGCCAGAGTAGTTTATCGAGTTCTTAAAGCAAGGTTTTTCTTTTTACAAGCTGTGTTGCAGTTCATTTAGGATATTATACCTCTGAAGATGATCCTGTAATGCACCTTTACTGTTGACTCCATGCCTTTCCCCACTACTTTAGTCAGTGACAGGCCTGTAGCTACCCATTTGTTCTTAGCTGCTCCTTCTCCCCTCTGTAATAACAGTATCACTCATTCACACAATATCACCAGCCCAAAAGGAACATCATATTGTGAAGATAGAGTTTAAGGTTCCATTTGCCTCCATTTGTGTTTCTTTTTAATCTATGAATGGCATGAAGTTTTAGGGAATTTATGCATTTGTTGGGAACTAATTGCTGTCCATCTTTCAAATTAGTTTAGATTTGATTTTGTTCATTGGTTTTTTTTTTTTTTTTTTGAGATTTACATTAACACATTCCTAATGTTATTTTTTGTACTTTACTAGTTCTCCCCATCCCACATAATATCTTACATACTACAGAAGTAATTTTGTATCAGCTTAAATTCATTTCTTAAAAATTGTATAAGCAAATCTTAATGAAGATTTGTTAGATGATTTCAAAGTGTATTAATTTGTTTACTTTAATAATTAATTAATTAATTTAATAATTTATTTGTTTACTTTAATAATTAATTAATTAATTTAATAATTTATTTGTATTACTTTAATTCTTCATTAAAGTAACAAAGAATTATACCTCTGAAGGTATAATTCTCCTTAATTTATTTTTCAAGTTACTCAACAATAAAAGTGTATTTACATTATTTTAAATTGAAGAATTTGTCACAGAATAAAATCAAGTAATCACGGTAACAAAATATTTTTGCAGTAAAAGGTGGCAATAAATTTTAACATTTACTTGTATAATAACATTCCCTTAAAACATCAGAAATTAGTTTTTTTGAGTTCAAGTTAAGTATAAAAAATGTAAATACATCTATTTATTAAATGTATACACGTTTATTAAATCGATTTGAATTTAAACCCAAATGCACTGTTTGATATTTTATATTTAACAGGTTACTTGGTAGATGGCAGCTGCAAAAATTGTCATTCATCATGCAAATCTTGTGTAGGACCTGAAGACTTTCACTGTTCCTCTTGTGTGGAAACCAAGTTAGTACTTAGTTTAGTTTGTATTCATAATAAATTATAAGAAGCTCTGTAAATTGGAAGTTTTATGTTGATGAGTTTGCTTCATGTTATAAAAGCAAAAACTTGAAAGTGAAAATTTTTTTGTGTTGTATTTATTATACTTAAACTGTTATCAAACGGTATTAAACACTGATATATAGAAAGGGCAACAGTATCTCATAGATCAAATTTTTAATATTGTGCTTAACCTCCTTTAGATTGTAATACAGCATGTAGTCTTCTCCCTTTCTCTGCCAAAACAGTTATTAAATGGATAGGTGAAGTTGACCTTCATAGTTCAGTTTTGTGTCTCCAGTTTGTTCCCACCCCATTGTTTCTGAAGGACAAATTGGAGTTATTGAGCCAGGACTTATAACAGAATATCAGTGTCACATTATTCTACATTAAGATCCTTGCTTTGTGATGAGTTGATTATAGTGTGGTCAGTGGACTAAGTAGAAATGAAAAGTGATAAATATTTGTTGACTGTTGGAAATTGGTGGTGCCAGTAAAGACTGATGTTAGTTGTATGGAATAGCTGGTTACTAACAAAGAAAGGAGAGAAGTGAGCAACCTGGATTGTTTGACAGATTCATTATAGATGCTGATTATTCTGCAAGACGCAAGAAAATTGATGATTATAAAATATGTTAAACATACCCTTTTCTTGTTGTATGGCTTCTCAGTATCATACTTCGAAGATAGTATTATCCTAGCATATTATACACTAAAATTGCTACCATTTTAACATTGTTGAACTGTTCTTCAAACCCCTGAAAGTAATCTCAGAATTGTATTATCCCTTATGAAGTTATGGTGCAAAAATGTGCTCAAATAGTTGCATGAGCTGTTACTCACTCCACAAGCATTTAAGTGCTTATGGTATGGCTATTGTTGTATATTTCTCAGCCATAAGTTACATATGGACTGTTAAATGCAAAATATAATTTTCATGTTTTTAGTGATTATTTAAAAAAAAATTAAATGCTACAAATTGCTGTTTGGAGTACTTTTGGAATTTTGCTCTTAATGCAGTAGTATCATTTTGCTTTTAATGCAGTAGTAGTATCTCAGTATCATACTTCTAAGATAGTATTATCCTAGTTTAGCCAGAAATGGATATTTCTTGTTTTTATGAATCATTAATACTATAAATTCTAGAAAAATGAAATATCTTATTCACAACTATTGTAGGGGTTTTTTTTTTTTTTTTTTTTTTTACTTTTAAAAACAACTCAAAAATTTATAAAAGGAACTGATTGGATGCAGTTTCAGTGTCCATTCCTCTCCTTTTTTTGTGATGTAATCTGTTAATTAAGGAACCAGCTGCACAGTTTCTAAATGAAATAGGACATAATGACAGACCTGTAATGATAGGACAGGCTGTCATTATGGGTCTAAACCAACTCCAACTAGATTGATTAACTTAAAAACTCAAAAAGTACTCACTATAGTAGGAAACTAATTGAGATTAGTATTAGTAATGGCAGTTGATGCAAGGAAGCAAGCTTATATAGCATGAGCAACAAAAAAGAAAAAAAAAAAAATACCCACATCATTTATCCATATCCTTTAATTTTTCTAATCCTTCCTTAAATTTATTCAGATTATCTACTTGAGCAACATTAGGTGGAAGTGGGTAAGAGTGTGTGAAAACAAACTTTTGCACATCTGCCTCACAGCCATCGTTTTACAATTTAAATTTAGGTCCCCTTATATGCATCCGAGAAAGTAAGGATACCATCAACATGTAGTTTATTCAGTCCATTTAAAGCCTTAAATACCAATTAGATCTTCTCACAGGTGCCTAATTTCCAGACACTACAGTTTGTGGAACTGAAGGCTTTCTTTGTGAGAATACCCTTTTTTGCCCCTTATTAATATTGTTGCTCTGTTATGTACCCATTTCAACAATTCCTCACCCTTCCTAATATGAAACTTTCAGGCATGTATATAGTACTCAGGATGCAGCCTAAGGTATACCTTAATTGCTCTCTTCAAATTGATCTGTCTACTATTCTATTATTACTCATATTTTTGCACCCTTTCTATTTAAGTTCATCTCATCCGTGTAATTTCCTCTTTTTCTGTGCTGGAAAAATTCCTGATATCATTGAATTTTTCTTAGCAACCTATTTGTACTGCTCAGAGAACTGCACATCAAACTATAAAATTACCCAGGTCTTTTTGTTCTCTCCACTACCTTAAGAGTGTGGTACTTGAATTGGTATGTTATTCTGAGATACTACTACACATTTTGTAGATTAGGTCTTGCTATTGCAACAAGACCTAGTTTCTCTAGTTCTCATTGCAATAGCACACCCTGATTCTTGTCATTAACCATTCTGCCAACCTTTGTATCAACTACGAACTTAGACAGCTTGAGATGCCTTTATTTATAAATATTGAAAACTGTAAGGGCCCAGCACTGACCCCTGAGGCACTCTACTAATAACATTAGTCCAAGAAGAGCAGTGCCCATTTATAACCACCCTCTCTTCTAACTCTCGCTCATCCCTTTATCCATATCAGTAACTTGCCCCTAATGTTACACCGCTGCAATTTGTACAGCAGTTTTTAATGTGAAACAATATAAAATGCTTTACTGAAATCTAAGTATATGATGTCAAAACTACTTTTTGTATCCAGTTCCTTTGTTACTGCATCAAAGTAGCTAATCAGATTGGTCAGACAAGATCTCCTTTTAACAGATCTGTGCTGTGATTTCTGCATTCCTGTTAAGGTTAATTATAAGAGCACCCAAGGATGCTCTTATAATTATGTCTAAAGACAATGCTTACCTCTTTGGATGATAATCCAGCAGATGGATTTGTGCTGTTATAGTAATCAGTATGCCCAGTGAATAACATCATAGTGATCTGTACACCCAGGTATAACAGTTTGGATGATAATGATGATGAAATCATTTTATAAAAATGAATCTATTTTTATTATTTATAAAAATTAATTATTATACTGCCACAGAACTTTCTCTGAAGGGAAGAGAGAATCTGAATGAATAAAATTGTTTATGGCAGTTATTCAGTCTCTGTTGGATTCTGGGAACATAAAATTCAAATTTTCATAAATGTTGGTCTCCTGCCTCTGCTTAAACCAAAGTGTTTAGTTTAATTTTTGCCACGAAACTAAAGAATTTGATATCAAAAACACTTACAGCTGGCAGATCCTTTAATTAGATGACATTTCAGTACATATATTCTGCCAGCAATTTCTTATACAGTGGTACCTTGGTTTGCGAGCATGATTCGTTCCAGAAACGTGCTCGTAATCCAAAGCACTCGTATATCAAAGCGAATTTCCCCATAAGAAATAATGGAAACCCAGATGATTTGTTCCAAAACTCAAAAATATTTATATACTCTAAAAATGATTAATACAAAATACATACCTTTTTATATTTTTAATATTTAAATTTAATATACATAAAGCAATTGGATTTATTAATTATTGGGTATGACAACTTTCACTGTCACTAGCAGAATCACTGCTGTCTGTTGACTTTTTCTTTTTGTGCTACTTTAACAAGGAACCTATCCAGTGACACTTGCTTTTGCCTCCTTTTGAGGATTTCACGGAAATATGACATTGCATTGTCATTAAACAGATTCATCGCTCGCACTATTACAAAATGAGGAGGCACGCTTGATACACATAAACAAAGTTGCACGTGTGTAGCAACTGAATAAACAACACCGTAAAGGCAGAGATACACTATTAACACCTCACATTTTACTAAAGCACATTTCTAGGGGTTATTACCATAAAACAATAAAAACAATTTCCAGTTGCATTCCTGGTAGTAGAATCTGTTATAAACTGGTAGTAAACTCGATCTCATTGCATTTGCGATTATACCGATAGCTGGAATTGTGTTGGTTTTTATGTTATTATGGTAAAATGTGTTTCCCCCTTCACTGATATAAAAAACATAAATACATTTTCAGAATCTACTATTCATTCCTATCGTGTTGCGTTTGGTTGGGGTGAGTCTGCGTTCAACTGCCATTTCTTGTAAACACAAAGACGAATTGTGCATAAGCGAATTCGGTTCGTGTTATATAAGATATTGTTCCCGTATTTATAAATCGTGTATGATCGAATTCGTGTAGTGTAAACACGTGTTATATGAGGACTGACTGTACTCATATTGCAAGACCTCGCTTGTTTATCAAGTAAAAATTTATTAAAAATTTTTGCTCGTCTTGCAAAACACTCGCAGACCAAGTTACTCGCAATCCAAGGTACCACTGTATTAGTACTTTAATTGCAGACAAAAAAAAAAAAAAAATATATATATATATATATATATATATATATATATATATATATACACACACAGGGTGGGCCAAAAACAGTAGGTATACAGTACTTGATCGGATGTGTGTTAATTTGTAAGTTACTTTTGCCTCCTTTTGAGGATTTCACGGAAATATGACATTGCATTGTCGTTAAACAGATTCATCGCTCGCACTATTACAAAATGAGGAGGCACGCTTGATACACAAACAAAGTAACACACAAATTCTGGTTAGCCAGCTGTTACTGTATGTCACAGTGTCGGGGACAGGTTCCAGGAATGTTGCTACGTTGATGGAGGACATTTTGAGCACCTACGAGACTAAACATGACCTGATCAGTACTGCATACCTACTTTTGGCCCACCCTGTGTGTGTGTGTGTGTATTTTTTTTTTTTTTTTTTTTTTTTTTTTGAGAGCACCTGTCAAATATTACTTAGCTTTACCTTAACTATTAATAAATATCTTTTGTTTATATTTCTGTTTGTGATGATAGTCATCAATGTGATATACCATCACGAGAAAGGGTTAGAAATGTAAATTCCTAGGTGGTGCACTTTCTTTGAACACCAGCGTATTTCCATTTCTTACATACAAAAGAGATTCAATTTTTCTGTTTTAGGTATTTTGATCAGGGCAGATGTGTTGACAGTTGCCCATCTGGATATTATGCAGAAAATTTTCGGTGTATGCCTTGTCATGAGACATGTGAAAAATGCAAAAGTAACTTGTCAAACCAGTGTGAGAAGTGTAAAAAGGGATTAGTTCTTCACAAAGGCAATTGTAAAGCAACATGTCCTATTCGGTGAGTTGGTATTTTCTTTTAAATATATGAACCTCTCTCTCTGTAATTTCAGTAAGTTCTGTCTAAAATTAATAGTAATTTTTGTTTAACAAGTCATGTAATATATAGATCCTGATAAAACATTAATTTCTGAAAATACAAATTCTGTTGCACAAAATCATATTTAATGAGACATTCATTAAATGAGTGTTTTCATTATAAGATCATCTCTTTCACTCTTTATTTCTATTTAATATCAAAAAGCATGAAGTAAATGTGACAACCTTGACTGGAAGAAAGTTTATACTGCATCACCTAAAAAAAACTACCTATCCCCGTCTAATAATTCCCTTTAACAATTTGTACATCCCCTCTAATAATTTGTAATCCTTATTAAATTCATTCAAACTACCTACTTTGTTCCAACAGTTAATTATTCTGGCTGAAAACAAATTTGCTTGGCTATCTGCAACCATCCTTTTTTCAATTTATGTCCTCTTATATATGTATTTGTTTAATTTGGGCAAAAAGCCTCTTGTTGTCTAGTTTTCAACAAGTGCCATTTGCAGAACTGAACTCTTTCTTATTGTGTCCCTGACTAATCATATTGATCTTCTCTACACCCATTCCAACTGATGCGTAACCTTCCTAAATTTAGGTTTTCCAACTAGTATGAAGTATTCAGTATGCAGCCTTGCCTTATAGGATGGGATAATCTCCTCCTCGCTCCTTCTGGTACCATTGACAGAACTTCAATGAGCTATCCTAGCCACCTGTCTGTACTGCTCAGAGAACTTAATGTTGGATTGTACAGTTATCCCGAGGTTTCATTTCATTCTCCTGTACCTTGAATGAAATAGCACCCAATTGGTATTCTGTTATTCTGGGATTTTTAGTACCCATGTTCAGTACCTTGTGTTTACTCATATCATTATTAAACCTCAGTTGCCACTTATGAGCCTGTTTTCTCTGTCTAATTTTCTATACCTTGTTGCAGAAGCACACCTTGATTCTTGTAATTTGCTACTTTGCCAGCCTTTGCATCATCTACAAATTTAAACATTCAGCTTGAACTGCTTTCGTCATGTCATTAATAAATATTGAAAACAGTTAAGGGCCCTGCACTGAACCCTGAGGGGCTCTGCTAATAATATTAGTGCCAATTAATAATCAACCTGTTTTCTGTCACTTGCCCATCCTCTTTATCCATAGAAGTAACTTGACTCTAATGCCACGTTGCTGCTAATTAAATCATTATTTACGGAAGAGATTAACTATGAAAAGCTACTAAATGCTCTTCAACAGTTTTTCGCTTCTTTTAAATACTACTTTGCTGAGCCAAATTAAAATTCAAAAGGTGTATAGATTTTATCACATATCTCCACATTTGAATTCAGCAGTACTAATGCCTTGAAAATTATTTTTTTTTATGTTATTTATTTCAATATATAGTTTGTAGTTGCATGTAATATTTCTTTCGATTAATCAGCTTCCGTGATTAATCTTTAACATAAATAGGGAGTATTCATGTACTCACAAAAAAAAAAAAAAAAAAAAATCCACACAAGTCAGGCAGATCACAACTGTAATCAAGCAATTTTTTTTTTTTTTATCTGTGCTCAGACACCAGGCATTGTCTAGCAACCTCAGCTGTTAGTATTAGCATTAGTTGTTGCATATGATGCAAGAAAGCAAGCTTATACAGCATCAGACAAAAAATAAATAAATAAATAACCTTCCCATTTCACTCATCCAGTCACTCCAAATGTTTGTCTAGTTCAGCCTTAAATTTATTTAAGCTATCAACCTCCACAACAACAGATGGAAGTCTGTTTCAGCAATACTTGCTGGCTAAAGGCAAACTTCCACACAATCTATTCTACAAATGTCTTTCCTCAATTTGAATCAATGCCCCCTCAGGTTCTTAGTCTGAGCAAGGGGAAGTATCCCATTAGCATTGAGCCTGCTCAAACCATTCAAGGCCTTATACACCTCACTCAGATTACCTTGCAGGTGCCTAGTCTCCAGATGCTGCAACTTGCAGAACTTAAGCCTTTCTTCATAAGAACAGCCCTTTGTTCCATTCACTAATCTTGTTGCCTTTCTCTGTACTTGTTCCAAAAGCTCTACATCCTTCTTAAAATGAGGCCTCCAGACCTGTATACAGTACTCAAGGTGTGGCCTGACAGGTGTGGTGTTGCCTTATTACAAGGGGATAATCACTTCCTTATCCCTGCTAGAAAAATTCCTGTATATCATTGACAAGATGCCATGAGCCACTCTTGCAGACTGTCTGCACTGCTCAGAAAACTTCATATCTGCCTGCATAATTACCCCCAGGTCCTTTTCATTCTCTACCACTGTCAGTGTAGCACCATAGAGTTGATACGTTACTCTGGGGTTACTGCTTCCTATATTAGTACTTTACATTTGTCAATGTTAAACTTCGTTTGCCACCTCTCAGCCCATCTGCTCAACTTTTCTAGATCCTGTTGCAGCAGTGTACTGTCATTAGTGTCCTTAACAACCCTGCCAACCTTCGTATTGTCTGCAAACTTGGACATTAAGCTTAATATAGCATCATTAATATCATTTATAAATACAGAAAACAACAATGTTTCCCGTAATCATGTGGATCTTATACAGTAGCATAATATAGACCTGCATATCTAGACTAGCATTATTAAAAAATTCAGAAAATTTTGATAGAAATTCTTCTTATAGGTGGCACAATGATGGAAATGGATTTTGTGTACCATGTCATCCCTTTTGCTATTCATGCATCGGACCTTTGAATACAGACTGTGCTTCATGTGATACAGAATATCACCTCATTGCAGGAAAATGCCATGATGGTTCCTGTCCAGTTGGTTCATATGAACGTAAATCTACTACTAGTGAATGTTCACCCTGTCATATTTCATGTAAAACATGCAGAGGTAAATGAGTTAAATCATTATTTTGATATAATCGTGAATTTTGTTATATCATAGTAGTCTCACTTTATGGAAAATAGTGTTATTATAAAGTAGCAAACTGCCAGTTCAATAGCATTTTATGTAAAAATTTACTTTTATAGAAATATTATACAAAATAAAGATATTAGGAATAATGGCATTGTGGCAAAATATTAGCATAAAGTGTTATTGGTGTAGTAAGATTTCATAAACTCCATTTTATGATCTTAGTTATAACGTTGTTGTTCTGTTATAAAGAGATCCTTTAGATTTGAAAGTCAACTTCATAAAGAACCAACACTTATGATAATAAATTATATAATAAAGTATGAGGACACATTGATGTAAAATAACTGGCCATGAGGACAGTTCTTTCTGTTCACTTTTTGACATCTTTCTGGAGTATGTACATTGATAGGCTTGTTGTATGGGTTCTTGGGCATATATACAAAAACAAGAGCTTGTTTTGAAGGTCACTTCAGACTGTGTCCATTAATGTAAGAATTGTCAAATTTTCTAGCATATGCTGCTATTTCTTATGTGTTTTTGACTAATTATAGACACAGATAATAGTTGGCAGCGTGAAAATAAAATGGGGAGATCACACCTGTTAGCCTTTAGTTGTCAGATTTGGTATACAAAAGTCAAAATTATAGGAATTCTCTGGACTACATATTGAGAATTTTAAAAAATTGAATGTTGGTTGTTTGGTTTTTAGGAGCATTAGCAACTAAAGCCATATTGCACCGGGAATATGCGGTGGCCATTCCCTGACCTTTCCGCATCCTCCGTATTTCGTGGTCACGGGCTCGAACCCTGGTCTAATCAAGAAGCGTGTGTTACGCACTGCTGCTCCTGCCCACCTGGCTACGGAGGCGGCAAAAATTGAATAAAATGATGCATAAATAGTTGTAGATGATATTTTTTATAAATATTTTTAGGCTCCTATTTTAAATTCTGATTTGATTTTTTACAAGTATCACAGTAGTAATAATATATAATAATAATATCAAGTATATAATTGTATCACAGTTTTTTACTGTAGTGTTGGGCAGTAAAGTCACAATAAGAACAAGTTAATATTTAAAAGTGTTTATGTACAAAATTTTTACAGAACTTATTCTGTGAAAAAAAAAAAACTCCAGAACCCATCATTATTGGAAATTACTACCCAGAGCTTACACAGAAAATAAGTTTCCAATGAAAGAGTTAAAAAGATTGATTTTTAAAATGATAATAAATTGAGAAATGTTTTTTTTTTTTCATTTGAAAAAAAATAAAAAGAAACAACCATTTTTAGAATTAACAAATAGCAGATGCAGATGTTAGGGATAATTTAGTGGTTCTCAAAATGTGAGCCCCACTCCCCAGAGTTGGAGGTGGAGTGATTATCATTATCACAGTGTAAATCTCAGACAGTTTTTTTAAATTCTGTACAGTGGGATCAACTGGTTACCAACAGTAAATTCTAAGTGGGAAGCATTCAAGGAATTAATCGTGGATGCTACTAAAAGTTTCATACCTATTAAGAAATATTGTTCAAGGTTTAGGCCTAAATGGTTATCAAATGAACTAATGAGACTCTTGACAGAGAAGAAAAATGCATGGGATGCATATAAATTATCAAGCGACTCAGAAGCCTATGGCAGATATAAGCTAGTCTGTAATCGGGTCACAAAGGAGGTTAGGCAGGCGAAGGCAGATTACGAGAAATCTTTGGCAAAAGATGCTAAGAAAAATAGCAAGGATTTCTTTACTTATATAAACTCTAAAAGGAAGGGGTTGAATCTGATTGGTCCATTTGATATCGATGGTTCGACTGTTGATGATCCTGCTCAGATAGCAAACAAACTGAATGAGTATTTTGCATCTACATTCACACATGAGGAGTTATTAAGGTTTGAAAATGGCAGAAAGTTATCAAATTGTAGCAGGGTGCTTAATGATTTTGTAATAACTGAGATCAAAGTGAAAGAGAAATTGTTGAAGTTAAACATAAGAAAGGCACCTGGGGTGGATGGGATCTATCCAGTTATATTAAAGGAGGCAGCAAAGCAACTAAGTAAACCCTTAGCCATAATTATGAGATCATCCTTGGACTCAGGGAAGGTACCCATGGACTGGAGATGTGCAAATGTATCCCCAATTCACAAAGGGGGAATCGAAGGGTGACACGAGTAATTACAGACCAGTTAGTTTAACTTCTGTTCCGGGTAAAATAATGGAGTCACTGGTTAAAGATTCATTGCAGGATCATCTAGACAAGACTGCAGCAATAATTCAGACACAGCATGGGTTTGTTAAGGGAAAGTCTTGTCTGACAAATTCGATAGGATATTATGATGTGGTTACAAAGGAACTGGATGCAAAAAATAATTTTGATATCATATATTTGGATTTCAGGAAAGCTTTTGACACTGTTGCGCATGGAAAACTATTGTACAAATTGGAGCAGAATGGTATTAAGGGTAAGTTGCTACAATGGATAAAAGGATGGTTGAGTGGGAGAAGACAGAGGGTGGTAATAAATGGGTGCTGCTCTTCGTGGACTAATGTTATTAATGGAGTCCCACAGGGTTTGGTGTTGGGTCCTCTGTTGTTTTGTATATTTATCAATGATATTGATGAAGGTATATCAGGCTTAGTGTCGAAGTTTGCAGATGATACAAAGGTTGGCAGGGTTGTTAATGACAGTAATGGCAGTGTGCTACTGCAACAGGATCTAGATAATTTGGGCAGATGGGATAAGAAGTAGCAACTGAAGTTTAACCTTGGCAAATGCAAAGTACTGCATATGGGTAGAAGTAACCCCCCAGAGAAACGTACTACACTTAAGGTGGTAGAAAATGAAAAAGATCTGGGAGTAATTGTGCAGTCAGATATGAAGTTTTCTGAGCAATGCAGACAGGATGCCAGGACAGGTCATGGGGGTTTTGTCAAATGATATATAGGAATTTTGCTAGCAGGGAAAAGGAGGTGATTGTCCTTCTGTATAAGGCAATGGTCAGGCCACGCCTTTAGTACTGCGTAGAGGTCTGAAGGCCTCATTTTAGGAAGGATGTAGATTTGCTTGAACGTGTACAGAGAGAGGACAAGATTGGTGAGGGGAATGAAGGGATCCTCTTACCAAGAGAGGCTTAAGTTCTGCAAATTGCAGTGGCTGGAGACTAGGCACCTGCGCGGTGATCTGATTGAGGTGTATAAGGCCTTGAATGGGTTGAGGACGTGAATTCTGATGGGATCCTTCCACTTGTTCAGATTACGAACCTAAGAGGGCATAAATTCAAATTAAGAAAAGACAGATGTAGAATAGATGTGCAGAAATTTGCCTTTAGCCAGCGGGTGGTTAATTGCTGGAACAAACTTCCATCTGTCGTTGTGGAAGTTGATAAGTTAAATAAATTTAAGGAGGAATCGGTCAGGCATTTGGAGGGAATGGTGTTTTTTTTTTTTTTTTTTGGCTGATGCTGCATAAGCTCACACTTCCTTTCTTGCATCACATGCCACTACTACTATCTGCATTCATTGTGAGAGAGAGAGAGAGAGAGAGATTTCAAATCGAAGAATTTGAATTTTACGATTCTTTCTTCTTCTTTGGTCCTTAGCTGGCAGCTGGGGGAGGCGGTTGGCCACGCAACCAGTATGCTGCTGTAGGTGCCGCAGGGTTTCGGACTTGCTCTGTGATGTTCTTCCATATCTTACGATCCATGGCTTCAGTCCTGGCCTGGTTAAGGTCGAGACGTCGGCTCTTCAAGTCATCTTCCACTTGCTTGGCCCACGTTTTCCTAGGCGCGGTCCGTTGGATGCTCCATTGGGTGGGTCGTTGTCTCCAAAGGAGTGTGGATGGTATTCTGTTCGTGCCCATTCTACATACATGGCCAAACCATCTGAGCCTTCGCTTCTGGATTTGGTCGGCAATGGTTGGTTGCTGTTGGCATCTGGCGTGGATGGTATCATTAGTGATGCGGTCGCGAAGAGAGATGCCCAAGATCTGCCGCAGGCATCGCATTTGGAATACCTCAAGTTTGTTCAAATCTAACTTGAGACAAATCCATGTTTCCGATCCGTAAAGAAGAATGGGCAGGATCAAAGTCCGGAAGAGTCTGATTTTAGTCTTTGTGGAAATGTTGGTCCTCTTCCACAGACACCATTTGAGTGAGGCGAACGCAGTGGCCGCCTGTCCAATTCTGCTATGGATTTCCATGGTGGATGCAACTTTCTTCTCCTGGACCAGCGACCCAAGGTATTTAAAGTCCTGCACTTGCTCGATCTGGATGCCTTTGAGATAGATGGTGGCTTGCGACTCATCTGTTGTCAGGGCCTTTGTCTTACCAGCATTGATCTTCAAACCGTATGGCCGGGCAATGCGGGCAATGTCATAGAGGATGTCCGTGGCTTCAGCGTCGTTACCGGCAAGGATAGCACTATCATCAGCAAACATCAGGTCAGTCACATAGTGATCCTTGTCATATTGTATGCCCTGTCTGTTTCTGAATGCTTGCCTCATAATGGCGTCGACCACGATGTTGAAAAGCAACGGGGAGGCTACATCCCCTTGGTGGACTCCAGTTTGGATGGTAAATTCCTCAGATAAATCGTTCTGGATGCGCACCTGGCTGGTTAAACCATTGTATGCAGTTTGGAGGAGTGTGATGACTTTTCGAGGTACGTGTTCAACCTCTAGTAGTTTCCATAAGGCAGGCCGGTGGACACAGTCGAAAGCAGACTTAAAGTCAATGAAAACAATGGCGGTTCGCTGTCCACACCGGATCCTCTCCTCCATCAGCTGACGAATGGCAAAGATTTGATCACAGCATCCTCGCCCGGGTCTAAATCCTGCCTGTTCTTCTCGACTGGTTTGCTCGCGATGTTTTTGCAGTCTTGACTGGATGATCTTCATAAAGACCTTTCCGATGATGGAAAGGAGGCTGATGCCACGGTAGTTCTTGCAGTCCCGGTTATCACCTTTCTTGTGGATCGGTACGATAATGGCTTTCCTCCATGTTAACGGAATTTGTTCAGTGCACCAGATGGTTTTGAGGAGTGAGTGTAGTTGGCGAAGCAGTACATCTCCCCCGGCTTTGATCGCTTCTGTGGTGACTTGGTCCACTCCTGGTGCCCTGCCATTCTTCAGGGATTGTATGGCTGCTTTCACTTCTTCTACTGTAGGCTCAACATCGACCATGGAGACCTCAGGGGGGGTCGATCGAGAATGCTGTTGCTGGCGGTCCCTGAGGTGGGTCGTGATTATACAAAACTTTGAAGAATTCACTCCACCGTTGCAGGCGTTCGGATGGTGATCGCACGAAGGTCCCATCAGCATTCTTGATGTTGTCACTAGTCAATTTGGTCTTTCCACTCAGACATCTGAGGGTGCGGTAGAGAGTGCGGTACTCGTTTTTGGATGCCGCCACTTCAAGATCGTCTG
Source organism: Mastigoproctus giganteus (assembly GCF_048544385.1). Classification (NCBI taxonomy): domain Eukaryota; kingdom Metazoa; phylum Arthropoda; class Arachnida; order Uropygi; family Thelyphonidae; genus Mastigoproctus; species Mastigoproctus giganteus. The sequence goes on from NC_143575.1 coordinate 14,941,952, forward strand.
CCACTTGGTTCCAGTATGCTTCTCTTTCTGCTGTCATTCTTTGTCGGACTTCTCGGTTTAGCTGCCGGTACCGTTCAAAGTCGACCAACTTTGCCTGTTTCCGTTTGTCCACGAGGTCGAGGCACTCGTCTGATATCCATGGTTGCGTTCGACGTCGGGCAGGTGGACATAGGGGCTTGGCACATTCCAGGATGGCATCAGAGATCTGCTTTTCTTCTTCATTTATATCCTCGGGCACAGCCAGCATCTCGAAGCGGTTGGATAGGGCGATCTGATATGCCTGTTTGTTGGCAGCATTCATTAGCTGCCTCCAGTCCAGCTTGGCTGACCGAGATGATCTTTTTGCATGCCGTAATTTGAGCTGCACCTTAGCCCGGATGAGGTAGTGATCAGATCCTCAATCAGGTCCCCTCATGGCACGAACGTCCATGAGTGATGAGCGAAATCTGGCATTGATCAAAATGTAGTCCAGGATTGCTGAGTCCTTGCCAGATGGATTTCGCCATGTAAGTTGATGTTTTTGAGGGTGCTGGAAATGGCTGTTTCCAATGATCAGGTTGTTAGATGCGGCAAAGGACAACAAACGTAAGCCGTTGTCATTGATCTTCCCATGGCCAAACTTGCCCATTGTTGTTTCCCAACCAGATCTGTCCACGCCAATATGGGCATTAAAGTCCCCTGCGAGGATGATCACTTCTGTCTGCGGAATTGAATCCAGCGTATGTTGGAGCTGGTTGTAGAAGTCATTCTTGGTCGGGTCCAGGCTAGTCTCAGTTGGCGCATAGGCGGAGATAATATGGGTCTTGATGGTGCCCTTGACAGTAAGGACTGCCAGGCGGTCCGATATTGGTTGGAAAGCGATCACACTACTGGTGGCCTGAGCATCGACCATAAAGCCCACTCCTGCTTCTCGTTTCTCACCACCAGAGTAGAATAGTATAACCGCTTCATTAGGTGCTGGTGGTTGGATGATCATCGTTCCAGACCCGGTGAGTCTTAATTCGGATAATGCCGCGATTGATATCTTGCACCTAAGTAGTTCTTGGGCAATGATTTCCTTTTGTCCAACGTGGTGCCCCGTTCGAACATTCCATTCGCCAATGTTAATTGTCCTTTTCGGCGTAGTAAGCTTATTGCTGTGGCCAGTGATCCACTTCACACCAGCACCCTGGGTCCCCAGTGCTGGCACATCGGCTACCCCGGATGCGGTAACATTGTTATAACAGCTTGTTCTGTGGCCAGTGGTCCACTTCACACCAGTACCCTGGGTCCCCAGTGCTGGCGCATCGGCTACCCCGGATGCGGTAACATTGTTGTAAGAGCTTGTTCCGAATTTCATGCGGTTTCTTGCCTAGTTTCCCCGGTTTCCCGGTTCTGGTCATTTCGGCAGGATGACCACCCTCCTCCTTTCACAGACGGGCTTGGGACCGTCCATGGCGGAGTTCTTTCTTACACTTCATGAGATTTTTGAAACATTTCTTAACACTTATCTGTCAATGTCTTGAAAGCAGCTGTCAAATTTAGAAATTAGGTGATAGTAAATTCCCCATGATTATCATAATCATATTCTTTCAGCAGTATAAAAATATTTTTAAAAAAATTTTGTTTCCTAATATAAACATAAAAATACAATTTTAATTAAGCTTTATTAGGAAACAAAATTAAAGTACAGCAGACTCAAATTACCGGGATCAGTTTAACTGGGACACTTCAAGACTCCAAATTAAAAAAAAAAAAAAAAAACAACCAGAAATCAAAGTTCAAGTAATAACTAGAATAGGTATAAACAGATGTTTTGCAAGTCGTAAATAAGCAACAAGAAGCGGCGTTATAAAGTCGTCATTGGGAAATTATCTTTAATCCCCCCCCACCACCACCACCCACACACACACACACTGTCTTCACACCTGACGCAAAAAAAAAAAAAGAGAGAAAGAACAAAATGTTTAGTTTGTGTTAGTGCGTTGCTTCGGCTATTGTGTTCCATCGCACCGCAAAGAGAGATTTTTTGTTGTCAGGGATAATGAAATTTTTTTTTTTTTTCTCTCTTTAAAAATCTCAATGATGGGTATAAACAGATGTTTTGCTAATGAGCTGCTCTTTCAATTAAAAAAAAAACTTAATTATTAAAAAATTTGAAAACTGTGCATCCGTTAAATCTTTAACGAACCATTATAATGTTGGTTACCAAACCATACGCAACATCGTAAAAAATAAAGGATTTATTTTTTATTAGATTTAAAATCAACATAATAAAAATAAAGGGAAGCATCGTATCGAACACATCAGTAGTGCATGGTAAGTTTTTTTTTTTTTTTTTTTTTATCTATCACCATATTTTTTACGTAGGTTGCTGAACATTTTTGGATATAGTAAGTCCCCGACTTTACATAACTTCAAACTTGCGTTAATTTTTTTCACTCAGTTTTTTTTTTTTTTTTTTTTAGGATTGTAAAATTTAAAACAGTAAAAGTTAATAATATAATTAAAATTTAAAGTTAATAATAATAAGCAATCAATAACAACAATCACAGCACGCACAAATCGCACAAGCGAGATATGAAGTAACAAGCTTAAAAATAGGAATGAAGAGAAGATTCTTAATTTATTTAGGTCTTTTTTTATATGACTGAAGATTTCAGTGAAGGGGACCCACATATCATCATAATAATGTATCCTATAGAATTCTGTCTGTCAGTATTATTGCAAATGAATACGATCGAATTTACTACCTGTTTATAATGAATTTTTTTTTTTTTTTTTTTTTTTATGAAAACCCCAAACACGAAAGGTATCAAAATCTATAGTACTTAGTACTGTGCATGGGTTGAAGGAGAAGTATGGGGGAGAGGGGGATGCCGGAAACTTTGCTCTAGAGACTAAACATGGGTTTCACCACTTCAAGCCTCCAATAAGCAAAGTGGTGGTATTTCACCGGTTGATGAAAGTCATTTACAACCTGAATTGCACTAACAGAAAAGCTCAATAACCCAGAAAGTGCAAATTGTTTTTGTTTTATGGCAATGACCTCCAAAAATGTGTTTTAGTAGAATGTGAGCTCACGTGGGGTAACAATAGTGAGTTTTCGCCTTGACCCTGTGAAGTTCTTTACGGAAAATTTTATTTTGACTGTTGCTAAAAAGTGACAGCGGTACTAGTAAATCTATCAAAAAAAAAGGAAGGCAATCGATTTGGATCAGAAAATTAAAATAAGGATGTTTGAAAAATGGTCAAACATTAACAAGTATCGCACCAAATTCAGATTTGTCAGTGTCAACAGTGAACACAATAATAAAGGAGAAAGACAATACGAGAAACAGTGAAGGGATCAGTACCAATGAAGTAACTATGATAACCAAGGCTATGAAATACATATCAGTTTTTACTGTACAATTTCTTCCTTTTGTTTTCTTTTCTTATGTGCCATTCCAGCTACTTTGCCACTGTCCCCAGATAAAGTTTTAAATTGAAGTAATTAAAAATACATTACTAATATATAAAAAATATATAACTAACACTAATATATAAAAAATATACAACGAACACTAATATATAAAAAAATATACAACTATTTTTTTTTTTTTTTCATTCTTCTGATTATATTATGTGATTTTTGTAATTTTGGCATATCATAGATATATTAGCAATATTTTATTAGTCATTCCCAAGTTATGTAAAACTCGACTTACATAAGAAGTTCTGGAACGTATGTCAGGGACTTACTGTATTTTTGGATTAACCGGGAAATCGATTATCCAGGATTTTTTTTTTTTACCATCTATCCCAGAAAATTGAGAGTCTACTGTATTTGGGAATCTTCTCTTCTGATGGCTCCCCATTAATGTAGAATCTCAATTATTTTAGTGGGGTAAATTTTTTTTTGAAGTTTATGCTCATGAGGAGATACAGTTTTGATAATCTGTATCCATATAGTAATACTTTATTTATTTAATTTATTTTATTTTTATTTATTTTATTTTTTTTGAGATTTTCAAGTGTGCTGACTAAGGTCATCCCACAGGCTGCTAGTGGCCCATCCTCAAATTAGATAAAGTCACTTTGGATACAATTATAAATACAATATAAAAACATAAAATAAAAATAGAACCATAAGTTTTTTTTACAGTACTCTTGAAATTGGACGAGTTTTTATTCATTCGATTCTTTCATATTGGGTTTTTTTTTTTTTTCCTCTCTCTATAATTATGTTAGCTTAATGATCTAAACAATATTTGTTTTGAATTATTGATATTACAATATTAAATATTACAATATCTGCTATGTAATAATACATTACATAGCAGATATTGTAATATTCCAGTTTGAATTATTCATATAAGAAATGTCTTTAAAAACATTTCATTTATTGTCTTTTATATTATAGGTGTAGGGCCATCTGCTTGTAAATCTTGTCATGCAAATGCAACGTTAGTGGGTAGCACTTGTTTTCCTTGTCTGGATAATGAGTATTATGATCATCAAAGCATGGTATGTATTTTTCATTTATGTTTGTTGCTGTTAGTTTAGGTAAGGTGAATTTTTCACTTCATCTTTATCAGAGCAGAAAACAGTTTTGTAGAAGTGACAAAAAAAATTGAAGTTAAGATGCCTAGATAGTTATAATTTATGATGCTTTCTGCACTATAAATCTTACTTGATGAATATCACTCTAACAACAAGTTTAAACTCATTGCTAGAGAGAGAGATTGAAATTAATGGAATATACAAAACATGCCAATTTTGCCATCTTGCAAAGTATATTCACTGGGATTCCAGATTGTTCACTGATGGGAAGCCTGGCCTTCAGTCAGTAAGATAACCCTTGTGGGTAGCACAGTGATTTGTTGTGAGGATGTGAGTGCTTGTATATGCATGTTTGTATTGGGACATGACCTATCATACTCTTCTTCTGAAATAAAGCAGAAAATTCCTGCAGTTAACAGTTTAATTTACACAGGTATCCTTTGGTTAGTTGAGTCCTTTTGTATTTAACCCTTTTAGTGTACAAGATTTTGATTAACTGTTCCATCCTGACTTATTTCGGTTACCTTAATCGTCACAGACTCAACATTTGGTTTCCTTGTAATGCATAATTTAATGATGTAGCACATTTCAGTAAATCAAAGATGATAACCTTATAAAAGTTTTTAATTGAATTTCTTTAGATTCCATATCTAAGATTACATAGTAATGTATTTTATAAAAGATAAATTCTTTAGCAACACATTTAAAATTACAATGACTATTAACAAATACCAATACACATTAACATTGAATCAGTTCTTATTAGCAAGGTAAACTGTGATACAGTTCGCTACTAGTTGTGCTTAAAATTTTTAAGACTATATAACATATTCATATCCTATATCACTCTCATAATCTCCTTTTCATTTTTCTCTTTTCTCATTATTTATTGTCAAACATACCCATATTTTTGACTACAGTACTAGCATTCAATCAGTGGTGAGAATGTGGTAACTAGTGTTAAAACTCTCTACATAACAATATAATTTGAGCATGTGCCAAGCAAAGGATTATATACAAGAATAATATATATATATATTATTTAGAAAGTACTTAATGGATTACAAATGTATACAGTATACAGGAGCCGACCGGGCTAGCCGAATGGGTAAAGTACCTGCCCGGCAACCCAAAGGTCGCGGGTTCGATTCCCGCCTCGGGCTTGGATCAAAGTACTGCAAAAACCTTGGGAGGTGCAATATGGCCACAGAAGCCGATGCGCCAACAACTACCAAATCAAAAAAAAAAAAGTATACAGGAATACCTCGCATAGCGTGGTTTTGAACAGCGCAGATTTCACTATAGCGCGGTTTACAAATTGAAAAAAAATTAACTGTGTTACGCACCAATGCATTTGATATACTGTATATGTATGTATTATAATGCCAGCTTGTAGGCCAATGCATTATGGATTCAAGGCCATGCTGACTGTTGTTGCAACTCCCATTATATACGGACTCTGCTAGCATTCATACATTAGTAAACACTCTAGATTCTGAGTGGTGAGGTTGTTGACTGTGCGTAAGCTGTACAAATATTTTTTGCTGTGTATTTTTAAAAATGTTCCTTTATACGCAAATATGAGTGGAAAGAATCAGCGCAGTTTCACACAGCGCGGTATTTTTTTGGCACGAATTAACCGCGCTATGCGAGGTATTCCTGTATTATCATCAATTTCAGCCATGGTCAATCCCACTGCAGGATGAAGGCCTCCTCAACATATTTCGGGCATCTCCATAGCCAGGTGAGCATGAGTAGCAGTGCATAGCACACGCTACTTGATTAGACCGGGGTTCGAGCCCGTGAGCCACCAAATACGGAGGATGCGGAAAGGTTAGGGAATGATCACCGCATATAGCAGGAGCAATATGGCCTTAGTTGCTAATGCTCCTAAAAACCAAAACAGCAACAGCATCAATGCATTTCCAACAAGTTTTTAGTTTCCATCAAATTTTAGTAAACAGTATATACTTATATATATATATATATATATATATATATAATATGAGTCTAGGAAAATTTACCGCTGCGTCAGTTTATCGCATAAACAATTTACCACCGTGTCAGTTTATCGCATTTTACCGTCTAGAAGCAATGAGATGGGTTTGGTCAAATCATAAAAAGTTATTTTTTATTTAAGTTTCTGCCTTAAGCTGTGATTAGCATATTTTTGGAATTCTATGAACTATGAGGGAATAGTATGGAAATTAAAAAAATACATGTATGGAAATATGTAATTTTATAGGTAGATTATGTATTTTAATAGTTACATGTATCACAAAAATAGTAAAAAATCCATTATTTGAACAATATAACAATTGGTTAATTTTAAAATAAATTAATTATTATGTCATAGTACACTGCAAAAATTCAAAATGAATGTTTATGCAAACTTCGGAATCAGTTACGTTGGGATAATTAATTACTAAGAAACTGTAATATTTACAACACAGTATGTAAATTATTAATAAGAAATATTATGTGCTATACCTCTTAGATAATCAACAATATCACCCCATTCATCGTATGCACTAACAAGCCTTTTAATTCGTTTATCACAATCGCGATACTTTTTTTTTGTTGTTGCCCGGTCACTTCCACTTAAATATTGTTCAATGCACATTTCCTTAATACTTTGTTCTTTTTTTAATGCAATCGAAAAATTTCCATATGTTGTGATGATAAGCAGCGACTTGTTCATCAAATCCTCTATGCCACTCTTCAACAGAATTATTCATTCTTGGTAATCCTTCAAGAACAAGCTGGCATGCGTTCCACATTTCATGGGAATACTTTGGTGGCCGACGAAGATGTCGTTTGGTTGGGCGGCCATTCCATGTATCCTCAAAATAATGAACAACTTCTTGCGATTCTGGAGGAAAAACACCATTTTCACACAAATGTTAAAAAAACGACCATCACAATTGGAGTGGGCACAAATGCAATTGCTGCCAAAATTCACATATTTAAAGCAAAATTAGCATCAGTTTCATACTGTTGTTTCAATCCATTATTCTGAATGGAATGAAAAATACATTGTGAAAAGTGGAAAAAACAACTCTGTTGCGAAGCATCAGGAAAAACTCTTCTGGCTATCATCGCCATCTCAAAATCTATAGTTATTTATTGCGGGGACATAGCTGGTTCCAGTATTTTCAGCTGCTGTGGTAGAGATACATACGTTTCCTCAGACTTGTTAGACAATAATGCATAAACTAATGGAAGCAATATTTTGTCCTTGAATCCATGTATCATATACTGTTAATAAAAAAGTAAGGGAATAGTTTTGAAAGTCCCATCTGCATACCAGTGTTCACTTCGCACTAACAACTGCAAATTTCTTTTCGTACTGAAAATTAACATACGATTGTCCTCTCATGTAGAATCCAATTGTAGAAACAATTCTCCATTGCACGATGTTTTATATTCTCTGTAAAAACTGTCTCTACAATGCGTTGGAAGAACTGGGCCATCAAAATTTCGATTTCTTATATTTCGGATCGTTTGTTTCATTGTATCCACACTTGGACGCTTCGGGGCTGCTGCTTGGCTACAGGTTCTCAAAACATTTGAAATAATACTATGAGGCGTATTATTTGTTGTTTCTGCATAAGTTTGAATGGTACGAAGAAGTTGTGCTGCTTCAATTCCTGCTGCGTCTCCACAATGATTGTGCTCCTTCCATGTTTTAACGATGGTGTTATCTACCATAGTAACTCGAGCGGCACATTTGGTTTTTCGGTAATTTCGACACTTCAAATGAATTTTTGTTTCATTTTGCCTGTCTTCATAAAACAAATGTCCTCTAAAGCACAATTTCAGGTTTCCTTTTTCTGATTTCAAAAATTCCACGACATGATGTGGTAGTGGTATGTATATCTAGGAAATGTAAACCTAGCATATAACTTCCATTTTTAACTTCACTTAATTCTTAAATAACACCTATAGAAAAGCCTTATTTTCAATTTAAAATGACCAATAAATTTATATAAATTATACATATTGCCTGGTGATAAAATATGCTAGCGATCATTTGTAGGCTATAAATTGTTTATAAACTTAAATTTTCTTAAATTTTTGGCGATAAACTTTACTAGACCAACTTTCCTAGACTAAATCTAGGAAAGTTTATCGCCCGCTATTCACCGCCAGCAATTAATCATTGCATCAGTTTATCGCATAAACAATTTATAGCCTATAAATATTGCCAGGCAATACATAAAATTTATTTTTAACTTAAGTAGCATGTTAGGGGAGTGGGGGTAGGGCATGCTGATTAGGGAGGTACTTATATATTTATAATCTCTTACAATCACAACATTTTCTTATTTTGAGTTTGTGAATGCATCGTGTCGGTGGAATTTTTGAAATCAGAAAAGGGAAAACCGAAATTGTGCTTTAGTGGACATTTGTTTTATAAAGACAGGCAAAATGAAACAAAAATTCATTGGAAGTGCCGAAATTACCGAAAAACCAAATGTGCCACTCGAGTTACTACGGTAGATAACACCATCATTAAAACATGGAAGGAGCACAATCATTGTGGAGTTGACGCAGCACAACTTCTTCATACCATTCGAACTTATGCAGAAACAACAAATAATAAGCCTCATAGTATTATTTCAAATGTTTCGAGAATCTGTAGCCAAGCAGCAGCCCCTAAGCTTCCAAGTGTAGATACAATGAAACGAACGATCCGAAATATAAGAAATCGAAATTTTGATGGCCCAGTTCTTCCAATGCATCGTAGAGACATAGTTTTTACAGAAGAATATAAAACATCGTGCAATGGAGAATTGTTTCTACAATTTGATTCTGGACCCGAGGACAATCGTACGTTAATTTTCAGTACGAAAAGAAATTTGCAGTTGTTAGTGTGAAGTGAACACTGGTATGCCAGTGGGACTTTCAAAACTGTTCCCTTACTTTTTTATCAGCTGTATATGATACATGGATTCAAGGACAAAATATCACTTCCATTAGTTTATGCATTATTGCCTAACAAGTCTGAGGAAACATATGTATCTCTACTACAGCAGCTGAAAGTATTGGAACCAGCTATGTCCCCACAATCAATAACTATAGATTTTGAGATGGCGATGATAGCCAGAAGAGTTTTTCCTGATGCTTCGCAACGGAGTTGTTTTTTCCACTTTTCACAATGTATTTTTCGTTCCATTCAGAATAATGGATTGAAACAACTATGAAACTGATGCTAATTTTGCTTTAAATATGCAAATTTTGGCAGCAATTGCATTTGTGTGAAAATGGTGTTTTTCCTCCATAATCGCGGTAATTTGTTGATTATTTTGAGGATACATGGATTGGACACCCAACCAGACGACATCTTCGTCGACCATCAAAGTATTCCCATGAAATGTGGAACGTATGCCAGCTTGTTCTTGGAGGATTACCAAGAACGAATAATGCTGTTGAAGAGTGGCATAGAGGATTTGATGAACAAGTCACTGCTTATCATCGCAACATTTGGAAATTTATCGATTGCATTAAAAAAGAACAAAGTATTAACGAAATGCGCATTGAACAATATTTAAATGGAAGTCACCTGGGCAACAAAAAAAAAAAAAGAAGTATCGCGATTGTGATGAATGAATTAAAAGGCTTGTTAGTGAATTACGATGAACGGGGTGATATTGTTGATTATCTAAGAGGTTATAGCGCATAATATTTCTTATTAATAATTTACATACTGTGTTGTAAATATTAGTTTCTTAGTAATTAATTATCCCAACATAACTGATTCTGAATATTGCATAAACATTCATTTTGAATTTTTGCAGTGTACTATGACATACATAATGTTATAATTAATTTATTTTAAAATTAACCAATTGTTATATTGTTCAAATAATGGATTTTTTACTATTTTTTTGATACATGTAACTATTAAAATACATAATCTACCTATTAAATTACATATTTCCATACATGTGTTTTTTTTTATTTCCGTACTATTCCCTCATAGTTCATAGAATTCCAAAAATATGCTAATCATAGCTTAAGGCAGAAACTTAAATAAAAAATAACTTTTTATGATTTGATCAAACCCATTTCATTGCTTCTAGATGGTAAAATACGATAAACTGACGGGGCAATAAATTGTTTATGCGATAAACTGACACGGTGGTAAATTGCTGGCGGTAAATTTTCTGGACTCATATATATATATATATATATATATATATAAAGATATTAAAGATAATAGAAAAAGTAAATCAATCAAATAATACATTCAGGGATTTAAGAAAACTCAAAAAAAAAAAAAAATTAAAAAATTATTGCTTTTTACCCCAAATCCAGATGACTTCAACTGGGGCCAACCACCCAGATTGAAGGCAAAAAATGACAAGAAGTTCTCTGTTTCTGTAATGATAAATATATGCTAAGTAATTTAAATATAAACCAATATAGGCCGAATATAAATCAAATATAGTAAGAAAATATAAGTAAATTATAAATATAAGCATATATTAATCATCGTTGACCGGACAGAGAAGGTAATTTAATGATTAAAATAAGATTAAATATATAATACATACTACATATTCACCATATCCAGGACATAATGTAATAGTCGTCAAAATAATGTGGTGTCCCCTATGTGATGGATATGGTAAAAATAAATATAAATAAATAATTAATCAATTAGCCAATCAAATCTAAATTAACGCAAAGAGAAACATGCAGATAGTAAGAAGAAAAACTAAAGGAGTAGGAATAATAGAACCTGAACTCCAAAAGGCGAAAAATAGTTGTATAGATAAGAAATAGTTTCTCCTATGTCCTAATAATTTCGGAGAAATAAAAATAAAGAGTGTAGGACAGCTTAAAGACATTACAAGATATAAGTGGTGGCTCGGGTATGCCCGGGATCGCAAACCCGTTCCTATAGTAGAACCCTGAGCTGAATTTGCACGTTACCTCAGCGTGAACTTAAGTAAACTTAAATGAATTTAACTATGTATAAAAAAAAAAAAATGATACCTTTAATTTGCAAGCCGGTGAGTACAAGTTTTCTATGACGTAAGACACCAAGAATGCAAAGTATATCCTATGTAGATATATACATGGCACTTAATGACTATTATATTGAACCAATGGGTTCAGAAAACAAATTTTTGAAATTAATTATGCTTATCGCTTTCCTGAAGTGGTATTTCAGGTAAGTGATAGGGAAATTATTATTAACCAACTTGTTGTACAATGCTATTATGTTTGCTGAACAGTTTTTATTATTATTGCAAATATAAGCAATCCTCAGACATTGGGATAAAATGCACTGATTTTGATATATTAGATCTCCAGTTTGTAAAGCCGACTACATTGAAATTAAATGAGTCTCTTTTATTATATACGTTTACATCTATAATATTATGGAATATTTCTATATGAAGATCCAGGTAATATGCTATAGTATCAAAACTATTAGTTTTCTCTAATACAAGTTCTTGTGGATATAATTTACTGTAATCCTGGACAAAATGTGGACAATTAAACACATATAGATCATCTACATATCTGAATATAAGTAGGTTATCTTGGAATGCTCTTTCTGTATAATAAAGGTTTGCAATTATGCTTGATGCTTGACTTCCCATAGGGGTGCTAGTCAGCAAGTATAACGATGTTCTGTCATATACATAATTATTAAAGATGCATAAATTTATTAGAGTATCCCAGTAGGTTAAATCAAACTTTATAGCATTTTTATTTTCCAAATATAGTTTCTGGAGAACGACTTTTAAATTATCAAGAATAATGATCGTAAATAGACTGTTAAAGTCAAATGTTTGTATTTGTTGAATAATGTTATTTTTTATTGCATTTATAATCAGTAAGTTATTATTTATTATAATAGTTTTATTTAAGTTATTTAATATAATTTTAAGTAACTTTTCTAATATTTTTCCTGGAAATTTAGCATAACTATCTCTACATGATGTTATGAATCTAAATGCAATAGGTGATTTATGAAATTTGGGTATGCCATATATAAACGGATATTTTAGGTTATTATACTTTAATTTTAATTTTTTATGCAATGCAATTAATTTTTTGATTATTATATTAGAAGAAGATGTTATGTGTTTATATCTATGGATTTATTTATAAATAATAATAACTTACCGATTATAAATGCAATAAAAAATAACATTATTCAACAAATACAAACATTTGACTTTAACAGTCTATTTACGAGCATTAATCTTGATAATTTAAAAGTCGTTCTCCAGAAACTATATTTGGAAAATAAAAATACTATAAAGGTTGATTTAACCTATTGGGATACTCTAATAAATTTATGCATCTTTAATAATTATGTATATGACGGAACATCATTATACTTGCTGACTAGCACCCCTATGGGAAGTCCAGCATCAAGCATAATTGCAAACCTTTATTATACAGAAAGAGCAGTCCAAGATAACCTACTTATATTCAGATACGTAGATGATCTATGTGTGTTTAATTATCCACATTTTGTCCAGGATTACAGTAAATTATATCCACAAGAACTTGTATTAGAGAAAACTAATAGTTCTGATACTATAGCAAATTAGCTGGATCTTCATATAGAAATATTCCATAATAATATAGACGTAAACGTATATAATAAAAGAGACGCATTTAATTTAAATGTAGTCGGCTTTACAAACTGGAGATCTAATATATCAAAATCAGTGCATGCTAATATCATTTTATCCCAATGTCTGAGGATTGCTTATATTTGCAATAATAATAAAAACTGTTCAGCAAACATAATAGCATTGTACAAAAGTTGATTGATAATAATTTCCCTATCGCTTACCTGAAATACCACTTCAGAAAAGCGATAAGCATAATTAATTTCAAAAATTTGTTTTCTGAACATTGGTTCAATATAATAGTCATATTTAGTGCCATGTACATACCATCTTGCAAATTACAGTGTATCTTTTTTTTTTTTTCTTTTTTTTATACATAGTTAAATTCATTTAAGTTTACTTAAGTTCACGCTGAGGTAACATGCAAATTCAGCTCAGGGTCCTACTATAGGAACGGGTTTGCGATCCCGGGCATACCCGAGCCACAACTTATATCTTGTAATGTCTTTAAGCTGTCCTACACTCTTCATTTTTATTTCTCCGAAATTATTAGGACATAGGAGAAACTATTTCTTATCTATACAACTATTTTTTGCCTTTTTGGAGTTCAGGTTCTATTATTCCTACTCCTTTAGTTTTTCATCTTACTATCTGCATGTTTCTCTTTGTGTTAACTTAGATTTGATTGGCTAATTGATTAATTATTTATTTATATTTATTTTTACCGTATACATCACATAGGGGGCACCACATTATTTTGACGACTATTACATTGTCCTGGATACGGTAAATATGTAGTATGTATTATATATTTAATCTTATTTTAATCATTAAATTACCTTCTCTGTCGGGTCAACGATGATTAATATATGCTTACATTTATAATTTACTTATATTTTCTTACTATATTTGATTTATATTCGGCCTATATTTGGTTTAGATTTAAATTACTTAGCATATATTTATCATTACGGAAACAGAGAACTTCTTGTCGTTTTTTGCCTTCAGTCTGGGTGGTTGGCCCCAGTTGAAGTCATCTGGATTTGGGGTAAAAAGAGATATTTTTTTTTTTTTTTTTTTTTTAATTTCTTAAATCCCTGAATGTATTATTTGATTGATTTACTTTTTCTATTATCTTTAATATTTTATAGACATTATGAGTGTAATGCATGATTTCTCTGCAACTGCATTGACCCATAAATATTAGTTACAGTTACAGTCGTTATAATTGTTAACTTTCTTTTTTATCACTAATATATATATATATATATATATATTATAGCCTAAGTAAAATAAGTATGTACTATTTAATAGGTCAATAAGTTAGTTATTGTAGTAAAGGCCAAAAATGTAAAAAACCAAATCTACTTGTGTATATAAATACAAAAATATGTATATCAGCAGGCAGACCACAATAGACCTGTAGATCAAAACCACTTAAGGAACTATATAATTGCTTATGCTGGCTCCCATAGCCAAACCCTGGAAAGAATACTAATTAGCAATACAATGTAAAGATAAATTGTTAATTATAGGTACATAGATACATTGAAAGGGGCTTTTGTACTTTTCAATGTATCTATAGGTACATAGATACGTTGAAATAGTATACCGATGGATGTAATGTACAATCGATTATAGATGGCATTAATCCAATCTGGATTATATTATATATAAAATTTTTATAAATACTCCTATCATTGACACACACACACACACACACACACAACAGGTAGGTAATAGGCAAAACATTATATATATGTTTGAACAACATGTTTCACAGGTTATCTTGATCAAAATGCTTCAAATAAAAGCACTTCATCTGTGTAAAGTTTAGAATCTATTACCAGTAGTGTATCAGTCATACATTTTGCAGGTGTTTTCTCCATCACTTCTTCAGCGATTGATTTTACTGTTACACCAAACTGACAACTGAAATGGGTTGTCAATTTGGAAAATACCAAAATGGGATGGTGTTTTCCATGGAAAGAACATTGTTCTATCTACAGAAAATTCAGTTAAACAAGAAAACGTTCTGGGTTCTATGATTCAGCTCGACTGAAAGGTAATTCTGTCTTTCAGTTGCCTTTATTTTATTATTTTATTTTTTTGATTTGGTGTCCTTCTGCAATTTGTAAAAAAAAAAAGATAAAAGGCCTGGTTTTGAACCCATGAAGATGGGAGGAATTTTTATGTTATTTCCCCCCACACACACAATGTTGACTGAGTTAATGTTTCTCTGGTTAAAGTTACAATTTTCCCTCCCCACAAGAAATTCTTTTATTTTCATGATGTAGAAGAGTACAATATACTGATGCCTCATAGCCTTTGTTGCTTTGGTTAAAAAAAAACATGTATCTACCAATTATTATTATTAAGGATTCAGCAAACAGACACATTAGAGAAAGGTCAAAGATCAGGAAGTCTTGGATTACAGATGTCACTTTTAAACTTACTGAATAGAGAACTTTAAAAGCCCAGGGTGTACAAGGAGATGAAGAGTATCAGGAACTAAGCAGTCATCAAGCACTGTTTAAGCCAGAACAAACAGGATTATATCAATCGAAAGTGTAAAGAAATTGAATACCACAACAAATGAAACAACACTAAAAAGATGTATGATGTAATTAAGTCTTTAAGACAAATGTTCCGACCAAAATTTAATGTAATTAAGGACTCCAAAGGGGAATTTTAACAGAGCAGAATACAATCAAAGGAAGGTGGAAAGAATACTGTGATCAGCTCTTCCAAGCACCTGCTGGTACTAATGATCTGCACCCCCATTTCAAGAGTGTAATCATGAACCAGTTCCACTGAAGGAAGAAATCAAAAAAGCCATCAGAGAACTAATGTGTGGTGAGTCACTTGGAATTGATGAAATTCCAGCGGAATTGATTAAAGCTATAGGTGTGAAGGGTGCAGAGTTTTTCATAAAATGATTGTAAAAATTTCAGAAACAGGACGGTGGCCATTGGATTGGAAGAAATAAATTTTCATCCCCTTACCAAAAAAAATCTGAAAATTTGCTCAAATTACAGGACTATTAGCCTAATTTCTCATGCTAGCAAGATTAAAATCATATTGAACAGAATCTCAAGAAAATTTGAAGAAATGTCAGAAGAGCAAGCAGGTTTCAGAAGGGGTAGAGGAACCAGAGATCAGATCTCAAGCCTAAGACTGATTATTGAAAAATGCAAAGAATACAATGTTCCAGTCATTTTGTGTTTTTTTTTTGGATTATGCAAAAGCATTTGATTGTATTCAACATGAGAAACTATGAATATTATGGGTTTCCCAATCCACATAATTCACTGATTAAGCTACTGTACCATGAACAGGAAGGAACTGTGAGAATGAACATGGGAAACACTGACTTTTTCACAATAGGTAACGGTGTCAGGCAAGGCTGTATTTTGTCGCCTCACCTTTTTAATCTTTATGCCGAAGATATCATGTGTGAAGCTTTGGAAGATTTAGAGACTGGCATCAAAATTGGAGGACTGAAGATAAACAACCTTGGTTATGCAGATGATACTGTGCTAATTTGTAATTCTAATGATCATCTTAAAGAAACTCTGAGGAGACTATGTGAAGCAAGTAAGAAAAAAGGATTGTTTCTGAATGTGTGTAAAACCAAAATTATGGTGATTGGTGATAATCTTGATTCCAGTGAAGAGAAGGTTAATGTGCAAGATATCGAAGAAGTTGATGAATTTGATTACTTAGGGTCAAGAATAAATAAAAATAGTTACTGCTCAAACAATGTAAAGAGACTACAGGAATTGCTAAAATGTTGGTCGCTGATCTGATAAAATTATGGAGAGATCATGATCTGCCCCTAAAGATGAATTAAATTAACCCTAAAAATTAACAAATCATTGATTTGTTAATTTTTCCAGTTGCCACTTATGGATGTGAAGGATGTAATCTGAAAAGAGTTGACAGGAAGAAAATTGAAGCATTTGAAATGTGGTGTCACTGGAGAATACTGCATATTTCTTAATTGGATAGAAGAACAAATGAGTGGGTATTGAATAAAATTGGCAGGCCCAAAATTTTTCTTCTTAGCATCAACAAAAGAAAACTTAAGTTTTTGGTCATATAGTAAGAAGGGAAAACTTTCTGTTGAAGAATATAATGGAAGGAAAAACGGAGGGGAAGAGGTGCAGAGGAAGACCTGCAACTAGTTGGAAGGATGGAATCAGTGAACTTCTGGGCATGACACTTTGCGATGCTGCTCGTATAGCACACGATCAATGCAGTTGGAGGAATTTGATGGTGGCCACAACAGCTCCTCAGGGAGCTATGTAACTAGAAGAAGATCTACCAATGAGATAATAATTACCACTGACAAATAAATTTTTTGCCCATGAGTTTCAAGGTAACTGGATGCTATGGAAAATACTGTTATATTGTCCGTGTAGATGATGAAAACAGTATTGAATTGTTTACTAATGAATATTTCATTTATTGAACACAAAGTGAATTAACAATGTATTGATGAAATATCTGTTATAAGAAATAGGCTAATTTGGTTCTAAAAATTTTCTGCTTTGAATAAAACAAATTGAAAAGCCACACAGAATGAACTGAGTTTTGAGCTTTGAATTTTCAAAGCTATTTTCATCATCTGTTAAAGCTGCCAATTTGTTTGTAACAGATGGCAAAACATACTGGAAGATTTTAAGACAATTTGTACATTTTCAGATGCATTAAACAGTCTTCAAAATGCATTTTTTTGTTTGCTCCATGTTGTAACAAGAAGTAAGGTATATGGGAATACTTTATTGGATGTCTTTTGTTACTAAAGGTATTTTTTTCTTGTTATCCAGTATAGGAGCAATATGGCCTTAGTTGCTAATGCTCCTAAAAAAAAAAAAAAAATTATCCAGTATAATGTTAGAATAAAGAAGAAAATCATAAAGTTAGCCATTTTCAACTGTTTTTTCAATTTAATGGTGTACAAAATATATCATGCAATCACTCTTCCCCCTCTCCACAACCACTAATTATTCACTTTTCCTAAGATAAGCAGTCGCTTAGTAATATTTGTATATCACTTTGGTGAACCAGGCATTTGTCTGCTATATGGAGCATGGTATGGTAGGAGTCAATGTAGCCTATGAGTCATATGAAGTTTTTTAAGTTTAATTTTTTTAATTTCAGAAGGCATGCAAGGATGTTTGAAAATGTAAAGCATTGTTTAGTGTTACTGTTAATTTTCAAAAATTTATTTCAAAAAATTAAATGACCTCTTAATGCATAGAAGTGTTTTGTTACAACATTCTTATACCTGCTTTAGTAATGCAGTAAACTTTTGTTTGTATTTTGGATTGTGTAATCCATTTTTACAGAGTTTTTATTCATAGGACATTTACATGAAAGCTCTTAAATGTAATCGGGTAGATAATCAATTACCACTGTAACATCTAGCAAACCACAGTTTTTAGTCATATAATATTGACAATATCAAGTTATCCACATTAAACAATATTTCTATTCAGTAATAATGTAAGTTATTTTGATTATGACATGACGAAAGGCATGTTTTTCTGGCTTATCTTGTAGCGCTGTCACGAATGCCATCAAAATTGTGCAAGATGCTCTGGACCAAATGAAAATCACTGTTTGTCATGTAATTTTCCTCATCACTTGGACAGAGATCAAAACAGATGCCTTCCATGTTGTAAAGATATTGGAGAAAAAGAACACAGAGAGGAGAAGTGCTGTACTTGTAACACTGGTTTAGGTGAGATTTATGAAAATTATAAGAATTTTTAAAAATATTTATTAAAATGCAGCACTTTAATGTATGGTTAAGCATCATTAGTTTTTCATTTTATCCTCGAGGATATCATTTACAACTCAAGGAGTTTACATTTTTGGTATTTAAGGAAGAACTTTGTTACAGAGGAACAGGAGTAGGTAAGGGATTTGGTGCATCCAATGAATTAGTTATATCCAGTAGATCAGGTTTTTTTTTTTTTTTGGTAGTTGTTGGCGCATTGGCTTCTGTGGCCATAATGCACCTCCCAAGGTTTTTGCAGTACTTTGATTCAAGCCCGAGTCGGGATTCAAACCCGCGACCTTTGGTTTGCTAGGCGGGTACTTTACCCACCCAGCTAGCCCAGTCGGCGTAGATCAGGTTGATGCGTACACTGCTAGTATTGCGGTTTATTAAGGTAGAGGTAATGGCATGAAATGCTACATCACTGGATGCTCTGTTCCCCTATTGGTGTAACTGATGTGCTTTTCGATTCTTTTATTTTTTATCTGGTAGGAATATCCACAGTGATATTTGAAAGTCACATGTATATGCCTCTTCTGCTCCCCTTGTGTTGGAGGTAAAGTGCTCCTAACCTGAGAATGTTTTTCAGTTTGGGGTTTCCTGAAAAATACTTGTTACATTCTTTTTAATTTCTTCTCTGTGCCTGAACTGAAAAATAAAAAAAACTGAGGGGTTTTCTGGCATAGCAGAGATGGAATCTCCCACTTTTCTTTTCTTAATAATTCAGTTGACCATAGTTAGTGGGGGCAGCCACTTCTATAGATAAATGGATCTGACATGAGATATCCTGAAGGTGCTAAAACCTTACAGCCCTCAGATTATGGACTCAGTTTTCTCATATACCAGGATCATTAATAGGAATTCTGCCTTTACCTCCTGGTCAGTACCCTTCTGTTTCTTTTAGGTGCAATTAATGCAGTTCTATTTATTTTCTAATTTGTCTTTAATATATATTTCATAAAGCACCCTATTTTTGTGATTGTGTTCCTGAATTTCACTGCTGACTTGGTAGTTCTGTTAGTTAAACTATCAAGATAATTATGGAAGGCAATCCCTTTTGTGTTGTTACTTCTGCTTCCAGATCTATATCTTTGCAGATTTGTAGATACACATAAAGGCTTTCGATGATCAATGATTTGGTGATGGAAGGGTTAGTGAACATTTAGGATCCTGGCTGTATGTTGACTTCATAATGACTGTAGGCAAGAATGAATTTTTTTCTTCTCTAAGTTATAACATCTAAATATATGGATTTTTTTTTTTTGCCCACGTGAAAAGCTGGTAGTGACTAACTATTGCATTTACTGAATTTTTGGTTTTTCTTTGAGTTGAGAGCTCAAAACCTTGAAAGTTTACTGTCTTTTTCAATCTACTTGATTTTAATGAAATTCATTTATACAGGTAAAATAAGTGACAATGTTTTATTTTATGCTACAGCTGAGTTTCATTACAATCAGTTTATGTTAAGTTAATTTGTATATTTTGTCTTCTTTGTTTTTCAGTTGGTTGGTATAACATTTTGTTTGTTTGTTTATTTTTATTATAGAGGGTGATGGCCATGGGATATATTTTACACTTCCTGAATTTATTTTATTGCTTTCTTTTCTATATTCACATCATTAGGAACATTATTGATGTATTTGCTTAATAGCAGCCAGTGACCAAAATATGAACTCAACTGAGAGGATTAGATGTTCCCTGAGGACGTCTTTGTGGGTTCCTGATCTTTATTTAATTTTATTCTTTTTCTTTGCTTTGTTAATTTATTCCTTTCAATGTGAATGCTGATATTCCTCCTTGGTTGATGTGACTCATTGGGAAAGTAGTCATACATTTGCACTATAGAAGTAGAGTATCAGTATTTATGATTGTTTTTGATTAATTTCTTGTTGAGTTTACTTTAATTTAAGGTAGCTTTGGACACACAGGCAACAATATTAACTCCTTCCTAAGTCTGACCTTAATTGACATTAGCATATGATATAATAGCATTTATTTTAACAAAGCCCTGAAGACATAACCATGTTCTTTTAAGTTTTAGTTTACAACTAAGACAAAATCAAAAAATGACCATCAGATATCAGTCATCCTATACTGATTCTCAACTGGAAAAGGCAGTGATCACCACCATTCAAGACATTATTGCTGGATTAAATGAAATTTTTTTCAGAAATATCTATGATAAATGCAGTCAGCCTTTTTTTCATGAAAAATCAGGATTAATACAGTTTGCTAAACTGACACCAGAAGAAAGCTTGAAATATAACAAATTAATCCAAGCCATGCGTGGCTTTTAACAATTCCTCATAGTAATGTTTTGTCCTCCTGACAGCAAAGTCTTTACAAATACGGAGGATACGGAAAGGTCAGGGAATGACCACCGCATATCCCCAGAGTAATATGGCCTTAGTTGCTAATGCTCCTAAAAACCAAATAACAAACAAACAAGGGGAGAACAGAAGTTTACTAAATTACAACAGAGCTAAATGGTTTCCTAATAATGGAGAGCAAAGTGGAGGAGAAATTGTTGAAGTTAAACATAAAAAAGGAACCTGGGGCAGATGGAATCTATCCAGCAGTTATATTGAAAGAGGCAGCAAGGGAAGTAAGCAAACTCTTAGCCATAATTATGAGAGCATCCTTAGATTCAGGGAGGTTCCCATGGACTGGAGATGTACAAGTGTATCCTCAATTCACAAAGGTGGTTCAAAGGGTGATCTAAATAATTATAGACCTATTAGTTTAACTTCTGTTCTGGGGAAAATAATGAAGTCACTGGTTTAAGAGGCCGCCTCCGTAGCCAGGTGGGAAGGAGCAGCAGTGCGTAGCGCACGCTTCTTGAGTAGACCAGGGTTCGAGCCCGTCACCACCAAATACGGAGGATGCGGAAAGGTCAGGGAATGACCACCGCATATCCCGGAGCAATATGGCCTTAGTTGCCAATGCTCCTAAAAACCAAATAACAACAACAACTGGTTTAAGAAGTGATGCAGGATCACCTAGACAAGACTGCGGTAAGAATTCAGACACGGCATGGGTTTGTTAAGGGGAAATCTTGTCTGACCAATTTCATTGGATACTACGATGTGGTCACAAAGGAACTGGATGCAAAATAATTGGATTTCAAGAAAGCTTTTAATACTGTTGCACATGGAAAACTCCTGTACAAATTGGAGTGGTATGGCATTAATGGCAAGTTGCTGCAATGGATAAAGGGATGGTTGAGTGGAAGGTGGCAGAGAGTGGTAAAAAATGGACACTGCTCTATGTGGACTAATGTTACTAGTGCAGTCCTCCAGGGTTCTGTGCTAGGCCCATTGTTGTTTCATGTATTTATCAATGGTATCGATGAAGGTATATCAGGCTTAATGTCCACGTTTGCAGATGATACAAGGTTGTCGGGGTTGTTAATGTCAGTAAAGACAGTATGCTACTGCAACAGGATCTAGAAAAGTTAGGCAGGTGGGCTGAGAAGTGGCAACTAAAGTTTAACATTGACAAATGCAAAGCACTGCATATATGGATAGAAGTAACCCTAGAGAAACGTACCAACTATATGGTACAACAATTAGGGTGGTAGAAAATGAAAAAGACCTGGGAGTAATTGTGCAGGCAGATATGAAGTTTTCTGAGCAATGCAGACAGGCTGTCAGAGCAGGTCATAGGGTATTGTCAATGATATACAGGAATTTTGCTAGTAGGGAAAAGGAGGTGATTACTGCTTTCTATAAGGTAATAGTCAGTACTGCGTTCAGGTCTGGAGGCCTCATTTTACGAAGGATGTAGAGTTGCTAGAACGAGTACAGAGAAAGGCAACAAGATTGGTGAAATGAACAAAGGGTTTCTCTTACTAGGAGAGGCTTAAATTCTGGAATTTGCAGCATCTGGAGACTAGACACCTGCGAGGTGATCTGATTGAGGTGTACAAGGTCTTGAATGGTTTGAGCATGCTCAATGCTGATGGGATACTTCCATTTGCCCAGATTAAGAACCTGAGGGGGCATAGATTCAAATTGAGGAAAGACAGATGTAGAATAGGATGTGCGGAAGTTTGCCTTTAGCTAGCAGGTAGTTGATTGCTGGAACAGGCTTCCATATGTTTTTGTGGAAGTTGATAGCTTAAATAAATTTAAGGCTGAACTAGACAAACATTTGGAATAACTGGATGGGTGAAATGGAAAGGGGTTTTTTTTTTTTTTTTTTTTTTGGCTGATTCTCTATAAGCTTGCTTTCTTGAATCATATGCCTCAACTAATGCTAATTCTTGAAATGTATCCAAAATTTAGTTATCTGTTCAAATTTGGAATTTTCTACAATTAAGTTGATTGAATGTAAATATCCTTGATGAGAATCAACCGAAAGAGCAAGCTGGCTTTTGACAGGATTCTCAACTACGGATCACCTTCACATAATGTCACAGCTAATGGAGAAGGCAAATGAATATAAAACACCATTATGCCTGGCATTTGTGGATTATGAAAAGGCATTTGACTCCATACAGCATAAGGCAATGTTTCGGGCACTGGGAAGACAAGGTATAGAGACCCCATATATTATGATTTTGAAGAAAATATATGAGAATGCTACCTCCTTTATTAGACTAGACAAAGACAGTAATAAATTTAAAATTGAGAATGGAGTTCGACAAGGAGACACAATATCTCCGAAGTTGTTTACTGCTGCCCTTGAGGAAGCTTTCAGAAGATTAGACTGGTCGCAGAAAGGAGTCAATGTGAATGGAGAGTACTCTTAAACCATTTACGATTTGCAGATGACATTGTGGTCATAAGCCACGATCCCAAAGAATTAGAGGAAAATCTTAATCAGTTATGCAGAGTTAGTAAGGATTTTGGACTAAAGATGAATATGACTAAAACAAAAGTAATGATGAACAAGTATGCCGCAGAAAGGGATATAATGATTGAAGGAACAATAATTGAAAAGGTGGAGTCATATACTTATCTGGGACAAGTCATTAGCTGTAATAATGATAAATGGATGGAAGTCAAGAGAAGAATAAATTTTGGATTGATAGCATTCAGGAAATATAGTCACATACTGAGAAGCACTATCCCAATTTGTCTGAAACATAAAATAAACCATTGTATACTCCCACCATGACTTATGGAAGTGAAACTTGGGCACTCACCAAAAGAATGGAAGAGAAGTTGAGAACTACACGGCGAAAAATAGAACAAATTATATTGGGAATCAGACTGTTAGATAAGAAGAGAAACACATGGATTAGGCAGCAAACTCAAGTAAAGGACATTCTTATCAAAACTAAAGAACTAAAATGGTCTTGGGCAGGACACATAGCTCGAAGACATGATGACAGATGGACTAAGAAAATAACAGAATGGTACCCAAGAGTTAAGAGAAAACCTGGAAGACAACAACGGAGATGGACAGATGAAATTCATGACTTTGTGGGCAGTAAATGGATGGCCATTGCACAAAACAGAAGGAACTGGAAAGTTGCTGGAGAGGCCTTCATCCTGCAGTGGATTGAAAATGGCTGATGATGATGAAATATCCTCAATTGAGTTATCATAGCACATGTTCGCCATCATTACAAAACTAGTGCTGATATTGCATTGCCTATGCACAAGGTAAAATAACCTAACATACTGCTGTAGTGTACATTTTAATGCTCCAAGAAAACAGCTATTTGCAGTGCTAAACATAGGAAGTGAGAAAAATGGAAAATGAAAAATATACTTAGTCATGAAATAAAACTTGGTTATTGTTTTATAAAACATTGTGTTATGGCAAACTTCTCAATATAGACAAAACTTAAGACTGCACATGTGTTTTGATAATGGTTCTTGCAGTACATGAATGCAGATATATCTGGAGATATTTTGCATTCTGGTTTTATGAACAATAAATGAGCTTACAAAATTATTCTAGAAATGGTGACTGACTACTCAAGTTACTTGATATGAAAGGATTTTGAACATTCTTAGTTAATTTTTTAGAAATGTTTTTTTTTTAGAAGCAAATCTTCAATTTATATATAAGTCCTTTTATTAATTGGAATATAATTTTTTTTTTTTTTTTTTTTTTTAACAGATTTCTGCATTACTTCAGGTGATCATCCCCGAAGTATAAATAGTGAGAACCCAAACTTGCAGAGAACTGTTAAAGTGGTTATTCCCATGGAGCATGTGGTACCAGTTGTGATAGCAATCTGTGTGTGTGCTGTACTGTTTTTCTTTTTATTGTTTGGTATCTTACAAGCATCTTCACATGGGTGGTGGCGCTGTCCTGTAAAAGATAGAGACTATGAAAGAGTGCCAAATCCTTTGGCAGCCCAGTTTGATACTGACATGGAAAAAGTAGCACTTACTCAAGAAGATCCAGACGATGAAGAAGATATTTATCAGAAGGCATAGTTAATCGTGTAAAATATATGCAGTGGTTGTGCCTGTATCTGCTACATTTTGTAGCCCATTCAAAAACAATAGTTGCCAGCCATGATTTGGAGAAAGAAATGTCTAGTTTGAACTAACCATGGAGCCGATCTTAAGAAGGATGTACAGGTTTTGTTCTTTTTGATTCTTTTTACATAGTGTACTGGAAAGACAGGTTGGAATTATTAATTCAAACTTGATAAGGTTTAAAATGATTATGGAGATAACCTTTCAGAGGTTGCATTATTCAGATCAACTCACTTATATGTACATTTGTCATATCTTTATGCCTACAGTTTTAAATATCAGATAAGGATCTCTAATTGTAGGGGCACAGAATAGGTCATAATTAATTTATAAATAGAATTTTTATAGTCTTTACATAGTATGAATTCTCTGTGAAAAACAATGTCAATCGTGTCATTTCTTGGTAAAGTTTGTATTTTCCTTTAGATTTTCTTAACTTTTTTTTAAAAATTGCCTTATTCTTTTTATTATGGTAATTAAATATAGAAATTATATTTGTTGAGGAACTATTGCAGATTTAGAAAACTTCATTTTCTAAAATTTTATTTGCCCTAGTGTGAATTTAAATCACTTAAGTTGAAAGGAAAAACATCTAGTCAGTCATGTTATAATTGTAAACAGTATAGTCTCATTAACTGTGAGCACTCCTTTCTTGAGAACTGATTATGCATCTAAGTGCCAGAAGAACAGCATTCACAGTACAAGTGTGGATATTTTGTATATATATATATAAAAAAAATGGTATTTAATGGCAACTTGCATTTTTTAAAACTCTTGCAGAATATACCATAAAGCTTGTATTACAACTGTGGAATACGAAAAAAAAAAAAAAAATCACACATTAAGTAGTTATAGGATATAGTAATTTATTGTGAAATTAAATAAAAATTGAAAAATACTATGGAACTGAATTTTAAAAATCAAAGTAATGTAAAAATCAGGCTAGAATATGGTTTCTGAGATTTTTTTTAAATTTTGCATTTTAAAAATCAAATCAAACTGAAATAGTATTGTCATTAATGAGAGAAATCTTTACTTATTCTTCATAATTTATCATTTTATGATTACCAAAGACAAAATTAGAATGCTCCAGTGCAAGAACACAATGCACACACACAGAAATTAAAATAGAAATATATAAAATTAAAAAGTGGTATGTATCCCACAGGCATAACTATGGATGTGTCCGTTAGCATGTGAGTATAGCGTTACTCGTGCTATTGTGTTGGAGTTTTCTGCCACCTGTTGCACAAAGTACTGTTAATGTTCTCTTTCTCTCTAATAAACCCCTTCTGCCTGGGCATAGCCATCTAGTATTCAGTCTTGTAAGCAGTCCACTTAAGAATTCAGTAGACAAATTGTTCATTAAATTTCTATACAAAAAAAAAAAAAAAAAAAAAAAATTTATTTTTCATAAAAATAATATAATCAGGTAATATTGATAAAATTGAAACAATAGAAATTATCTTTCAGTTTTATTAATATACTTCGTGATCAAATATATCCATTGACCTGGTCCATCAGGAGGAATTAAAAGAAGTCTTTGCCTATTTAAAAAAAAAAAAAGGCACTTGGAGAATATATATGTAATTTTTCTCCCATTCTTGGTTGAAAGTTTATCAGCTTAATTTGGCATCAGTCTCCCAAAACTAAGATTATTTAAGAAACTCAAAAGTAAGGATTTGCATCTTTGTTATAATCCTTACATTTCAATTAGCAATTCCAAATAGGTACATTACAGAAATTTAGAGTAAATAATGTTAATACTTTGAACAAGCATTTGGTAAAAAAAATTTTCAATTTAATGTAATTAACTTTTATGTAGATGGAGACCTCACTCTGCTGGCTTACTCTAGAATTGAGACAATACAAGTGATTATGTACATATTTTGGTAATATGAGAAATATTATTGGAATCTTTTTTGACCCTGTTTCAAAAAATTAAGCTTTCTAGAAGTTTTCATGGTAACATTATTATGCAAGCTTAAATTGAACAAATATACCAAAGCAAATGGCTAAGTCACATTTGGTGGTGCATCATTAATAGGTGTAATTGTGAATATATTTAAAAGATAAGACAACACATTATTCCTTGTAATTCATAGTTTTTACCTGACCAGTTATAAACCTTTCTGTAAGCCCAGTTCATGACCTCACAATCTTCTTCAGCATTTCTTATATTTTTAAATGTTTCTGCACCAAAAATGAAAGCGAAGAGAGACATTAACTTATTTAACATATAGCATTGATCTTGTGTTATTCCACACTTAGAAGAATAATAAAATAATATAAACTTTATGCTTATAGTCTGGGACATAAGGCTAGAGGAAAGCCAACATCTCTCATTTCTGAAACATTAATAATCACCTAATGATCATAATCTAAGCACAAATAATCATCTGGATGATAAGCATTAAAAGGCAAAGAGCTAATTCATATTCCATTGTCCATTGTTTTAAAATTAAGCAGTGAGGTCAGATCAAAGGGCCTAAAAGGTTTGTGTAACTCACTCCAGTTGTTTGTCATCATCATCATTGAGAGTGTCAACAAGTTTTAAGTGATGTAGTTAGTCCATGTTGAGCAACCTTTAAGGAACCCAAAGTGTTTGTTAAACTAATTTTCTTTTGTGAAATAGGAAGTCCAGTTGAATACAATTACCTTCAAAACTTTGGCAAGTGAGTAAATGAAACAGGTCAGGCAATAGTTAAAGAATAGCAATTCAATTCTCCTGTCTTAAAAGTGGATATAAGAAGAGCCTCCTTGAAATTCTTTAGAAGGAAAGGGAAAGTACAAGATTTGGATAGCACTGTTCACAAAATAAAACAGGTAATTTGGCTGCTGAGAAGCAAAAGCATCATTTAATGAGATCCTTCACATATCAAAAAATATAAAATTCCATAATGTTTTCAAGATCATGTCTTAATGGCATTGAGTCAAGCTATAATTTATAATCATGTATAATTGCACATCAAAATTATTATTAGTCTATAAAATGGGTAAATATTGCCATTTGTCTTTTTTTTTTTTTTCTTTTTTTTTTTGTATTTGTTGAGTCCGAAATTTATACATAATATATATATTTTTTTTTTCTGTGGTCATGAAACAAAGGAAACTAAGAATATACATAGAACCATATGAAAAATCTTATTTTAAAATAAAAATATAATGCAGTCCAATCGATTTGGGATAGTGCTGGTTTAAGCATTTTGTGCTTCATCTGTTTAAATTTATAAAGTAAATATCATTTGCAAAACCTCTTTTTCAGAGATATCATATCCAGATAGGAATGAACAGAGAACATAATCATCATAACTTTATTAACTACAATAATACTATCAAAAAACACAATCTGAGTTGTGTAATCTCCAATTGGAAAAAATATAGCATGATTGTCTAAATTCTGCTTGCTGAATTTATGCTGAAAATACCCCAAAGTATAAAAAATCAAGGCCCAGTCTAATATAATAACGTTAGAGTTAACTGAGAGTCTTAGGGTTAACTGGTAAATAGTTTATTATTGCTTTGAGTGTTCTGCAGAATTTTCAATCACTTTATTTGCTGGTGATAGTAAATAGATATATATGCCTTACAGTTGCCTAATTTAAAAGTCATCCAGATCTCACAAGTTAATAAGGTATGGTTTGATATCCCAGGAGTAGAAATTACTTCAAGGTCACTACAATTCGTCACACTAGTGACATTGATATGAGACAGAGTAAAAGTTTGGATCTAGCAGGAAAAAATTGCCATTGACATTATCTCTATCTGGGTTATCAGCACTTGGATTGACCAGAGGCCACCTAGCTATGCCGTAGAAAGGAATGACTAGAGCCGGTCCCACATGTATATTAGTTATTTTTGCATATAACTTATTTTATGACTCATTGAATGCAAAGCTTTACAAAGACAGAATCATACAAGGAGTATAGAGCACCAAAACATAATCACAAGAGACCGAAAA
Source organism: Mastigoproctus giganteus (assembly GCF_048544385.1). Taxonomy (NCBI): domain Eukaryota; kingdom Metazoa; phylum Arthropoda; class Arachnida; order Uropygi; family Thelyphonidae; genus Mastigoproctus; species Mastigoproctus giganteus. Next base: position 14,971,274 of record NC_143575.1, read on the forward strand.
TCGTGTGCATGGATTTGACAACAAACCAAGGCCTGTGGCATCATTGAAAGAACAAAGTGCTTAAAATGTAAATGAGCAGGTCACATATCAAGAAAAGAACTTACGATAGATGGTCCAAATGAATTTTGGAATAGATATTTTTTGACTCTAAGCACCCATGAAAGAGACCAAAGATGTGGATTGATGGAATCATGAAATTTGTTGGTGTGAATCAGCAGCAGAAAGCACAAGACTGCAGTTGCTGGAAACATGTTGAGGAGGCCTTCATCCTGCAGTGGATCAACAAGATAACTTATTTGTTTTTTCTCTGTATGTGGTTGTGTGATGCCTGTAACAATAACCTAAAGAAGAGAAAGCACCAACCTTTGGCGCTAAAAAAAAAAAAAAAAAAAAATCCCATTCCACTTGAGTTGGTAAACTGAAACTTCATATACAAAAGCATAGATGGTAATGCACATTGTACATCTTATCAATATCTGCTAATATGATTATATAAGTAAATATAATCAGTATAATGGCACAAGCTGAAGGAGTTAAGCCATCCAGGGAACTGAATATTGTAATTAAATTAAAGTTTAACAGTACTTTTTTAAATAAATAAATTAAACCATGAAAGCTTTATTCTGATGGCCAGGTGATCTAAGCAACTTCAGATTACCTGATATTAAGTGAGCAAGGAATTGTATATATAAAATTTAGTCTTCTGTCAAAAGTAAGTGCCTAGGCCAGTGATGGCGAACCTTTTTGAAGAGTGGGTCAATTATTTTTGTTTCTTTTTTAAATACTAGCCCGTGAGTCATAAGTTAGTGGCCTCAATTAGAAAGGGGAGGGGGGTAAAAAGGGTGCCAATTATTTGGAAACATCAAACATTTTGTTAAGAGATAAAGTTGACAGTTGAATCTTTTTGGTTCGCACTTTTGAAATAATCCAAAAAAGGTTTTAGTTTCCTTTTTGATTTATAACTTTAACTTTTGCAAGCGAAGAACTAAAAAAAAAAGTAAATATCGAAGCTTGATTTGATACCTTGTACTGCACCAGGTGACATCATGACCAGTATTGCCTCTGAAAAAATATTTGAATGAGCAAGGAATAAAAGAAAACGCTTTTATTTTGAAATATCCTTCATTAATAATTAACATAATTACAGATACAGTATGTGTAATAAAGTTGATAAAAGTATATTTAATGCGAAATTTGTTGTTGCTTACTTTCAGACAGTTTCTTAATATTAGGTACATACTTCGTTTCGTGTTCATTACTTTAATACATTTTGCAGTCTATTCATTTCCAAGTTTATTCCTGTTGGAAGATTTAACAAAATTCGTTGAGGAAAACAATTTTTCACATGAATATGTGGACCCGAACATTGTGAGAAGAGCGTTAGCCAGTTTCCTCATACATGTAAAATTGTTTGGTAAAGAATACCATGCGTTTAATATAATATTTTCAACTTTTAGTGTGGGATCTTCATTAGGCCTATCTGTATTACTTTCTGAAAATTTTCCTTCTACTTCGAAAATCAAGTTTTCAAATTTATTTTTCCACACTATGCTGCTTTGGAATTCAATTAATTCCATTTCTAAGTTAGTGATACCTAGCCACATAAAATCGTTTAGCTGCATTGTATCATACTCTGCTTTATGTGGGCATAAAATAAAGCAAAATGTATTTTCCAAACTTTTAAATTGATTATATCTCTCATGGAAAGCTTGTTTTATTTCTTGCAAAATGGTTAAATATTTTTTAATTGCATTTTCTTGAATGTCAAGAATATTTTCAAAATCTTTAGTGTTTTGAAAATGTTTTTGTAATTGAGGAAAATATTTCATGGTGCTCATTTCCAAATCTTGAGTAAAGATGTCACGTTTTTTCATAAATATTTTGATATTTTCAAACATCATTAATGCAATTTGTCCATGTCCCTGAAGTTTTTTATTCAGTTCATTGAAATGCTGAGTGATATCACATAAGAACATTAAATCATTTAGCCAATCTATATTTGAAAATTCATCATAACTATTGTTTTTTTCATTCAAAAAGAGCTTTATTTCGTCTAATAAAATGACAAACCGATTAAGAACTTGGCCGGAACTGAGCCATCAAACATTGTTGTATGTCAAAATCCCAGAATATTGGCACTCAATTTCCTCTAATAATTGTGCAAATTCTCGCTTATTAAGACCTCTTGCATTTATAAAGTTAATAACTTTAATTACAACTGGCATTACATTAGAAAATGTTTTTAAACCTTGCTTCGCACATAGAACTTGCTGATGTATTATACAATGAAATTCTATCAGAGAATGTCTAATATTTTGCTTAAGCTGCTGAATAAAACCAATGTTTTTTCCCACCATATTGGGAGCACCGTCTGTTGTTACAGAAACAATTTTTTGTAGGTCAATTTCCATTTTTTTTAAATGCATTATCAAATTCTTTAAAAATATCAAGACCGGTACACCTTCCTTTCAATGTTATTAGTTTTATTAATGCTTCTTTCATTATATTGCCTGCATTATATCGAGCAAAAACTGCTAGTTGTGCATAACCATTTACATCAGTACTCTCATCTAAAGTAATCGAATACATTTCTACAGACTTTAAGTCGTTATGTATTTGAGAAGAAATTTCTTTCTAATTCTATTACTCGATCTTTAATAATATTGCGACTTATAGGTAACTCATTTATACGCTTTATAATCAAGTCTTTTTCTTTAAAATCTGAAAATAGAGTAACACTACATTCTAAAAATGCTTGTTTTACAAACTCTCCTTCTGAAAGAGGTTTCCCATGGCGAGCAATTCAATGAGCTACTTGAAAACTAGCAGCTGTAATGTTATTTTTCGGAGTCAAAAAAGTTTTTAAAACACTTGTTTGTGAATCATTCTGTTTTTTATTTTGTAAAAAATATTCTCTCCTTTCTTCGTCTGTTGAGAAGCCGAGATTTGAATGCAACTTTTCAAAATGTATTTTTACATTGAATGTACGAGAGGTGACTTTTTCATTACAAATAACAGAGTTTTATTCTTTTCAATATTTATCAAACCATTCTGTTTGATATGGTCTGGAGCTTGTACCGTTAGTTTTCATTTTTTTAACCACTGACATAGTTCAAGGCTACGCCTGCAAAAAATATATATAATATATATATATATTTTTATAACCTACATATATATGTAGGATGCAATAATTTTAGATGAACTTTTATAAACGTAGGCCCACTTAATATACTTACATCGGTTATGTAGATGAGAAAATTTGACAATAGAAAAATTAAGTTATAATCAATTTATTATTAACACTTCTAGACGCGTACGTCAGGTCTGCCTCTTAGTCCAATACTGCGAGCTGGTAACTTTGTACTAGCCCGATACATCTCCATTCTTTAATGCAACGACAAATCGCACCAAGTTTATGTCACAATGTAATGAATCACCCACACGCATAGTTTAATACAATAGAACACTGTTTGCCGACGCACGACGTCCACATTCCACTTGGATTTTTGTTATTTTTTTATTATTTATTTTTATTTATTATTTTTTTTTATAAATCTGACATTACATATTTATATTTTATAATTGTTTAATATTTTCGATTACCTTTTCTCTGTTATAATTAAAAAAAAAGTAGGCCAATATTACAATAAACGCGTGCGTTACTTATAATGCCTTCGTGGGTCAGTATCTGACCCACGTGTCATAGGTTCGCCACCATGGGCCTAGGCTATACAGTGTGATCAAAATTAAAGTTAGCCTACTCTGGGAGGAATATAGGTTAACTTCATCTATAGACAACTTATTATGGTACCTAACAAAAATAAATAAATAATAAACTATAAACCACCAAGTTTCCCTTTTTACCACCACTAACAGTTGTTAGCTTTCTGATTTAATTCTCAATTTATCACTCTGTTAGCATTTGTAGGTGGGTGCATTATGGCTTTAGCTGTCAATATACCATTAAACACCATATAACCAACCAACCATTCATAGATGTGCTGCTATTCCAAAAGAATTGATTTAAATGCAACTCAAATTCTAGTTAACTAAATTAATGTATCCTCTAATTTAATTCTGTTGCATGAAACCATATAGGCAAAAGGCATATATGTAAGCTTAGCCTTGATCCTCTTACCTTTCTTTGTTTGGCTGATGATGATAGTTGACATTTTTTTTTTTTTTTTTTTTTTTATATCTCATTTTAATCCCAGATTGTAATGAAAATAACAAAATCTATAAAAAGAAAATTCTCCAATAATACAATGTACACTTTTTGAGCTTTTTAACATCTGGCTTTGCTGTATTGATTTACTAATTGAGCAGTTAATTGCCTGTTCAAGATTAGTCGCTTTTGAACTCCCCACTTTTCTAAAATTTTACTTGAATAATTTAGTGAAATGTGCTGGTAGACGAGGTACTAGCAATTGAAATTGATGAAGAAGCATGGTTGTTTAGTTGTATCATCTGACAGTCATACTTATTATGGTTTTATAAATTTGAGAATGGAAGAGACTAGTTTCATGTATGTTTTTATTTATTTTTTTCCAGGATTAAAAATAAGTAGAACTCAAAGTTTTGTTTCATTAAAAATAAACAGCATTAAAAAAGAATTTTTGAATGTTTCATTATATTTTGTAATATGTAACTTACTGTTCTGAGCAGTTGATAGTTGCAATTGGAAACAAACCAGTAATAATAAATTTATCAAGATTCAGACATTTTTATAAAAATGTGCAATTACACACCAAATCCAAAAATATATCAGGAAATTATGTTAAAACAAAATTTATATAAAACTAATTAAATAAAATATATTAAATAAGGTTTATAGCCTTTAAGGCCTTGTACTGCAAGAAGTTACTAACATATATTGGATGGTGCAAAAACATCATTTTAATACACGGTAAATTCACAAGGAACAAACAAAAGTTGCTAAAACAATATAATTATTATAACATCTCGTATTGTGAAATCCTTCACAATGAGTTTCCTAGTTGTGCATTTTCAAATAAATAATACTTCCCCAGTAGAGAAGACTATTGCTATTCTGTTTTGATTACCAAAGTTCCCAAAACAGTGGCATCTGGGTGGTGGTAATCAAAACTAAGAATAAATAAGTCTTTTCTACTGGGAAACATTATTTATTTGAAAGTGCACAACTAGGCAACTCATTGTGACGCAATTAACAATGATATGTTATAATAATAATGCTTTTTGCAAACTTTGTTGATGTACCTTGTGAATTTACTGTATATTAAAATGTTTTTGTGCTATCCAGTACATTTTAATAAAATATAAATGTGATAAAAATTAAACTATATTAAAACTTCACGATAGTTTGCAAAAACTTTCTATTAACGGTATATTTCTTACTGATTACAGTACAAATAAATAAATGCTGGAATTTGAGTGCTGTTTCTATAAAACCACATAGCTAATTTTTTTTTTTTTTTCTTTATAACTACTGATGTCCTTCAACAAAATGTGGGTATATATTAGATAACTGTTTATGAAGAATAACATCTATTAATAGTCACTAATTGCATTTGTGCTTTTAAACTGATCACAATCCATGAGTACTAATTTTTCTTTCTGCTTAATACTTCAGGTAATTTTTATCAGAAATTTACAAATTGTCATTGTCAGCTTTCTTTAATAAAACGAAACAGAATTGTTTTACTTATTCCATTTTTATGTGCTTTTTTAGTTACATATCATCTGAGTTTAATTGAGTTTGTGGAAATTTTAATTTGCTATTGGTGAAAAATCAGTCTAATTATATCCACTTTTTTTTGTTTAATGATGGTTATTAGATTTTGCCATTCTCTTGAGGGAAGTCTGTTGATGATCTACAGTTGCCTCAAGAGAATGCAATAGGGTATAAAATGATTAATTTTTTGAGGAATCAGTAGTCTGGGATAATTTTGTAAAGGTGGATTAGGTTCATTTCACTTAATCCTATTTAACAATGGCTTATTTTCAGCTTAAGTTTTTTTTTTTTTTTTTTTTTTTTGTGTGTGTAAAGGAATGAACAAGTAGTTAGATATTTGGCCAAGTAGGAACTTTATTTGTCTTTATATGTTTTGAGAATGGTTTCTGGTGCAAGTACCATACCACAGATTTGTATAGTAATATTGGGTAGATATACTGCTCCATGCCTATAAAAGCTGAATTATCCAGTGTGGCTGGAGAATAGATTCATCTGGATATGTCAATTTTCTGAATTTTGCATAACATTGAACAGTATTATAAGCCTTAATAAAATGTTCCAGTAGTAAAAATTTGAATTACTTTATATCTAAACTATGATAAAGTAATGCTGCATTGTAACCTTAGTGTGTAACCTTCCTAATATTTACAAATATTAGGAGATGTTTTCAAGGAACGTTGAAAATTAGTAATAATAAACACTTGATGTGTTTATTATTACTAATTTAACTTAACTAAACTTTCACAGCATTTACAGTAGAAACTATTTACTAGAACCACTACCCTCCTACCTGCAGTACTATGAGTAAACAAGGAATTCTAAGAAATCAAGACATGCATTAGCTCCATGATTCCAAATTTTTGTTGGGTAACTGAATGTAGAAATGGGAAGATCCTAAATGTCACTTGCAACATCTGAGTTATTACAACATCTGAGTTGATCATTACAACATCTGAGTACCAGATAAACTGGCTTTTACTCGTATGTATTTTAGTTTTAATTTTGGATCATTTATAATTTCCTGTTTTATAAGCCAGGCTGCTATCTGGATTATATTCCTCTTTTGTGTCACCTATTTAATCACTTTGTATATCTTATTTTTTTGGTTTTTTTATGTGGATCTTCCTCCTAATAATTTTTTGCTCACAATTTTCATTTCTGGTATTTATCACACTCATTCCAGTATTTCTTCTGTTATCCATGGTTTTCCTCTCATTTTGCAGTTCCATTTCTAATAGTCTTCTTTATGCTGTTTCATGTGTACAGTTAATTAGAAAGATTTAAAAAGAGATGGTAGCATGTAATAGAAAAAATTTCAAGACATTACAATTTATACATTGAGACATCAAGATGTTTTGATATGCAACCCTCAGAACTTATATGTGAAATGTAGATCTACATATGTTATCCCAAAGCTGACCCATGAAAAACAAACTGTGTACATATTCCTGAAAGGATTAAGTAGTATATTTGAGCCATCATTAGGTTATTAATGTTTCTTAGTTTATATTTATTGAGTATTCCTTTTAAGTGAATTTAGTTTTTAGGTAGTAGTACTGCAATCACTTGAAAGTGTTTATCCACTTTCTTTACTCTTGAACCCATTTTTGGTCATACAACAGTGGTTAAAAGGAGTTTCTATTTGATGCCCCAGAATTAGAAGCATATAACAATATTTCTCTCATTTTTTATTACCCCACTGAGCCAATAATGCTATAGGCACTGAAAACTAAAATGTCATAATTATAACATGAAAGTTATTTTTTTAGTTTTATAACCTAAGTGGCACTTAAACTGTATGGGCTGATTTTTCAAGCCCAGCATTTGTAAACTTATAACATAGCTGTGAATAGATATTTCTCTTTGAATTTTTTTTTTATCTGTCTTGTCAGGTAAATAAATAAAAGATGATTCTGTAATGACGTTTTCAGAACTTTGTTTAAATAAAAATAAACATTTGAAAAGTAGCACTTTTTTGGTCATCATTTTAACAATTAGTATGTACTCAGATCCTATTTAAATTTATTTTGGAATTAGAGTTAAATTAATTCAGACATTAATAGTATAGATTTTCTTGTGTTTTATTAGTCATCTAGGATATTTGCATGGTTGATTGACTAGCCAAACTGAACAAGCTATATTACTAATTCAGAGAGAGAGAGAGAGAGAGAGAGAGTGTATTAATGTCTGGTTTTATTGCCTTGAGATTTTAAGATTGTCAGTATAGATTATTGGTTCAGCAGATGAAAACTAAGTAAGTCATGAGTAAATATTAGTATTCATGTATGTATTGTTTGTATGATCCCATGTGTGAAGCTTCTGATAGAATGCAGTTACATGTTGATTAGAGGTGAATTCTCTCTTATAAGATCAGTCTGTTAGCTGATGATTTTTTTTTTTTTTTTTTTTTTTTTAGCAGTTTGTGCCTGCTTACCTGCCTTGGAAATTGACAAATCAGTTGTTTCCTAAATCTGTGAGTCAGCTTTCCCATTCATAAACTGAATGAATATTGATAACTGGATGACAACTAACACTGTAACTTATTCATCTAAGTAACATACATAAATTATTAAAGAAATGTGGAATTTAGCATTAGTAAATCATTATCTGTATTTAAAAACTGGTCTATCAGAAGACTGAATATTCAATTTAATATTCAATAATTCAATTTAAATTTTATTATGATACCAAGGATGTGTGATGAATTAAACATTGTTTTATTATCCAAAATTAAAATCCACATTCATAAACAACATTAAGCTATTGAGTGTTAGAAATCATCAGATTCAACTATGGTTTTTCATAGTTGGCTTGCTCCCTTAAGCCTGGCTTGTTGAGGTTCCTAATGAATTGAAATGCATTAATTTATAGTTATACAGCAGAAAGTTTGCCTGAAAGCATAGGCATATTCTTCAGATCATAGGAAAATATCACCTAGGAAAATAAAATTGGGCATAATAGCCAATGATGGATTTAGAACAGTGGCTGTCAATTTTCCAGCACTAGCAGGCTTATTTTATTTCCACCTTAATAATGAGATGCATGATGCACATAAAAAAAAAAAAAAAAAAAAAAAAACACACAGTACATGGGTATATTTATTACACAGACATAATTTTGGCATTTTATTAGCATTAGTAGAGGCATACAGTGCAAGCTTATGCAGCATCAGCCAAAAAAAAAACCCTCCCGTTTTACCCCTCCATTCGTTCCAAATGCCTGTCCAGCTCAGCCTCGAATTTATTTAGGCTATTAGCTTCCACAACAAAAGATGGAAGCCTGTTCCACCAATCAACTATGCTGCCTAAAGGCAAATTTCCGCACCTCTATTTTACAACTATCTTTACTCAATTTGAAACTGTGCCCCCTCAGGTTCTTAGTATGAGCAAGAGGAAGAATCCCATCAGCATTCAGCTTGCTCAACCCATTCAAGGCCTTATACACCTCAATCAGATCACCTCGCAGGTGCTGCAATTTGCAGAACTAAGAGCACCCCTTTGTTCCCCTCACCAATCTTGTTGCCCTTCTTTGTACTCATTCTAGCAACTCAACATCCTTCCTAAAATGAGGCCTCCAGACCTGTACACAGTACTCTAGGTGTGGCCTGACCATTGCCTTGTATAATGGGATAATCTCCCTGCCCCCGCTAGCAAAATTCCTATATATCATTGACAAGACACCATGACCTGCCCTGGCAGCCCGTCCACACTGATCAGCAAACCTCATATTTGATTGCACAATTACCCCCAGGTCTTTTCCACTTCTCTGAGCGTAGTACCACCCAGTTGGTACATTTCTCTTTGGTTATTGCTACCCCATATGCAGTACTTTGCATTTGTTAATGTTAAACTTCAGTTGCCACTTCTCAGCTCATTTTCCCAACTTATCTAGATCCAGTTTGAGTAATATACTGTCTTTACTGTCGTTAACAACCCTGCCAACCTTTGTATCATCTGCAAACTTGGACATTAAACCTTATATACCTTCATCAATATCATTGATAAATATACAAAACAACAATGGGCCCAACACTGAACCCTGGGGAACTCCACTAATAACATTTGCCCACGAAGAGGGCAAATGTTATTAGTGGAGATTGATCCATTGTAGCAACTTACCCTTAATGCCATACCTCTCCAATTTGTACAGCAGTCTTCCATGTGCAACAGTATCAAAAGCTTTCCTGAAATCAAAGTATATGATATCAAAATTATTTTTGGCATTCAGTTCCTTTGTGACCACATAGTATCTAATCAGATTGGTCAGACAAGAACTCCCTTTAACAAACCCATGCTGTGTCTTAACTATTACTGCAACTTGTCTAGATGATCATTTCTGCAATGCTTCTTTAACCAGTGACTCCATTATTTTCCCCAGAACACAAGTTAAACTAACAGGTGTGCAGTTACTTGTCACCTTTTGAATCCCTTTTGTGAATTGGTGATACATTTGCATACCTCCAGTGCATGGGGATCTCCCCTGAGTCCAAGGAAGCTCTCATAATTATGGCTAAGGGTTTGCTTACTTCCTTTGCTTCCTCCTTTAATATAACTGGATAGATCCCATCCACCCCATGTGCCTTCCTTACATTTAACTTCAACAATTTCTCCTCCACTTTGCTCTCAGTTATTACAAAATCACTTAGTTCCCTATTTGTGTTTGATAAACTTCTGGCACTCCCCTCATTGAATGACTCCTCATGTGTGAATGTAGATGCAGAATACTGATTCATTTTATCAGCTACATGAGCATGATCATCAATAGTCAATCCATCTATGTTAATTTGTCACTCTGATTCATCCCTTTCCTTCTAGAGTTTACATAAATAAAGAACTCTTTGCTGTTTTTCTTTGCATCCTTTGCCAAAGATTTCTCGTAGTCTGCCTTTGCCTGCCTAACCTCCTTTGTGACTTGATTACAGACTGTTTTATACCTGCCATATGCTTCTGTGTCACCTGATACTTTATGCACATCCCATACATTCTTCTTCTCTGCCATGAGCCTCATTAATTCATCTGATATCTATTTAGACCTAAACGTATCAACTCTGTGGTACCACACTGACAGTGGTAGAGAATGAAAGGGACTTGGGGGTGGTTGTGCAGGCAGATATGAAGTTCTCTGAGCAGTGCAGACGGGTGCAAGAGTAGCTCATGGAGTATTGTCAATGATATACAGGAATTTTTCCAGCAGGGATAAGGAAGTGATTATTCCCTTGTATAAGGCAATGGTCAGGCCACACCTAGAGTACTGTATACAGGTCTGGAGGCCTCATTTCAAGAAGGATGTAGAGCTGCTGGAATGAGTACAGAGAAGGGCAACAAGATTAGTGAATGGAACAAAGGGGTGCTCTTAAGAAGAAAGGCTTAAGTTTTGCAAACTACAGTGTCTGGAGACTAGGCACCAGCGAGGTGATCTGATAGAGGTGTATAAAGCCTTGAATGGTTTGAGCATGCTCAATGCTGATGGGATTCTTCCTCTAGCTCAGAAGAATCACCTGAGAGGGCATAAATTCAAATTGAGGAAAGACAGATGTAGGATAGATGTGCGGAAATTTGCCTTTAGCCAGCGGGTGGTTGGTTGGTGGAACAGACTTCCATCCCTTGTAGTGGAGGTTGATAGCCTAAATAAGTTTAAGGCTCAGCTGGACAGGTATTTTGAACGAACAGAGGGGTGAAGTGGAAGTGGGTGTTTTTTTTTTTTTTTTTGGCTGATGCTGCATAAGCTTGCTTTCTTGCATCAAATGCCTTTGCTAATGCTAAACCTTGAACAGTATTTCTTAGTTGGAATGAAAAGCCTCGTAGCCTCCAAAATTAAGTCTCTGAAGGCTTCCCATTTAGAATTCAACATTGGTAACATCAGTTTATCCCACTGTACAGAATTTAAAAACTATCTGAGACTGTCTTTTGCTTTCATAAAGTATACTCCCTTTAGTTGCCTCTCGAACATGTTGCTGTAGAAAACAGTCATCCAATAAATACACAAGTCTTGCTAGTGTGCAAGTGACCAACCCACAAGTTCCAGTCAATATCTGGAAAGTTAAAATCCCCCATTATAAGACATTCTGATTTACTGGCCCACTCTATTTCTCTGCACAATTGCTCATTATACTCATCAGATTCATTAGGCCTATAACACACACACCTACTCATTTTTCCTTTCCCAGTGCTTATTTCACACCAAACAGACTCAACACTGCATTGTCTAAGGAAGTGCATCCAATTGATATTGGATGCACTTCCTTAGATTTTGTGTTTCTTAACTAACAGCATAACCCCTCCTCTCTTCCTATCCTGTCTATTCTTACTGTACACATTGTACTCCCCAAATTCCAATCCTGCACTGCTTATATCTATGTGACACCACGTCTCTGATATATCCCACAATATCTGCCTTTGATGTCTTAACTAGCACTTCAAGCTCATCAAATTTATTAACTATACTTCTAGCATTGGTGTACCTATTCCTTCTCTTACATGCACCTATTCTTTCTCTTAGTTACCCTAACACAGCCCATGTATTTACTTCCACTATAACTCCCAGCTGTCCTGAAAATCTCCATTACCTTGCTTTCCAGGCTGCTGCTCATTCTAATTGAAGCAGTGCAAGAATCACTTTTGCCTCTGCCTGCAGCCACTGTTAACCTTTTAGTCTGTGTATCCCCCCCCACAAGCTAGCAGTTTTCCAACCCACCTAACACTGCCTCGATTGCTTCAGCAAATATTCTTGCACCCTTTCTATTTAGGTGTATCCCATCCCTGTAGAAACAGTCTCTCCTGTCAACAAGCACAGAACAGGCTGAAAAAAATTCTACCCCTTGAGCCTTGCACAATCTCTCCAGGGCCAAATTGATCAACAAGGCTCTCATCATATACTCCCTCCTATCATGTCTGGGAGAATTGCAGACACTTTCACATTCAAGCCTAACTCGCAACTTTTTTTCAACATTGACCTGTACTTGTTGAGTAAATCTGCAGATTTCTTAATGTCATTAGTTCCAACATGCACAACGTCACTTTTTGTGCCCTTAAAAGATGTCTGCTCTACAATGTCAACTTTTGCCCCTGGCAGACATACCCTGGTCTTTTTCCACCTATCCTTCTTGCGTAGTATATTCCCCATCTCCCTGACAATAGTCACCAATAATAACTAATTCCTTTGGGACCAGCACATTCTGCCTTGGAGATTGCCTCTGTTTTGCACAGGAGTGAGCTCTGTCATTGAGCTGGGCAGCTGAGAGCTTGATGGGCTCCTCATTAATTTCTTTGAGGGCATTTATCCGACACCTCAAGCTCTCATCGACACCCATCAGAACGCTGAGTTGGTGCCTAATTTATTGACACTCTAGACACCTAGCACACACAAAGGCATCCTCCTTGGCTAGATCATGTCCTGTTTTAGAACGGTTGGCAAACATTTCATATTTCGCACATTTTTTTTTGAGAATGTGATATGTTGGAGAGTCATCCCCTTCGTTTCTCTCCAGAGTCACAGCACTCTCACTAGTCTGCAATCTTTGCTTCGCAACTCTAGTCTGGCTCATGATTTCTGTTTAAATACAATTTAATTAATGAATTTTAATAAGATTAATATTATTTTTGATTAATTGATAATACTGTGATAAGCTAACAGATTCCTAATATAATGCTTCATATTACGCTATCTAGTTTTACTTTATACCTTACACTATCAGTTCGAGATATATATATATACACGTTAAGCTATTTCTTATCGACTACAATATGGCGGCTAGTTCAACAATATTAGTGCCAACACCGGGAGTTGTAACTTCCAAAATTCGCTGGTTAAATTCAAAATAAGAAGCTAACAAACGCTACTAAACCTGATCTCTGTAAAACATAATGTACTAACTTAATTAATGAAGAATACAGTAAAAATTTAAAAATACTTATCCCTTTACAGCAGCCAAAAATCCACCGACTGTTCTCTTCTGTGACCCGAGTGCCCTCAATTGTAAAATTGATTTGATCTCATATCAATTTTACAATCTTAGTTTAGCACAGAATGTTAATAACTGTAACATTTGAGAGAAAAAAAACAGAAAAAGAAAATATTACCTGCTACAGAATACTATTAGAAAATATTTAAACGTAATAACAATGTATTCTGATTTTCAATGTATCTTTTCAAGAGAGATGCTGGGTTTTTCTATGCCGGATTTTTCTATCAGTGAAATATAATGGTTTCTTTAAAGGTTATTACAACTATTCTGCTACTTTCAAATTAAAAGCTTTGTGCTTATTTTTTTGACTTACCATCTCCCCCATCCCATTTCTTCTGTGAACATTCTATTAAATAAATCTTCCCTCTTGATTCCAATCAACTAGTTTAATTAAAATAACTTTGGCCAAGCACTATCAGCTTTCCTTATTTTTGCATTTCTGGTTTATCAGAATTAATGGATATGCAATATTTTAGCTTATTAGACTCTGTATTAGTCTCACACTGATAGGACCCATCATGGACCACATATAGCCTCTCATTGCTGACCTCTGGTTTAGAGCAATGTATAGATGTTATTTTTACAGAACTAAACCGAGCAACGGATATATCATATACCAATGAAAAAATGCTTTGTAAAGAAAAACCTTGCCTGAGACTGGTTAATCTAGTACTGACTGAAAAAGGCCTTTAAGAAAAATTCTCTCTCATTGTTCTGAACCCATACATTTTCAAATAACTGACACGGTCCACTATACTGTCACAGATGGAAAGCAGTTGGTTTTTGGATTTTCATAAGAAGGTAACAGGCTTCAAAATAAGAAGTTGCTAATTGATAATTAGATTAATGCAATGATAGACAGCAATCATAGGTAATGATTGCTGTCCTATCTTTTTTTTTTTTTTTGTCTTTCTAGCATTTGCATAACTGTATGTAGGCAGCAAAGCACTCTTCTGTTTGTTTTGTTTAAACCAGATAGACATAGGTGCCTGTCTCGAAGACCTCGATTAGAGAGAGATTTGCATGTGAGCAATCTAAAATTTCAAAAGTCAGTCACAGACTACAAAATTTATTGTACTACATATGCCAACGTTTTGTACAAGTTACACAGGCAAGATTGTTTGTTTATGAAGTTCATGTTCTTCTTTATATAGTTCATATATCAAAATAACAACATTAGGAATTTTATCAAATTGTGTTATACAATTATTACAATCTCCACTTTAAAGCAACAGTTTATTTTGTGAAGACATTAATTAATGATAGAAGCCAACATTTTTAGTGGTGCCCCTCTTTAAGGTTACTCAACATACATGGTAAGAAAAACTGCACATCAGCTAAAGAATATACTTCACTGCAAACTTCTCTATTATATGCATTTAATGGAGCAAGTTGGAATATCACAAAATGTTAAATTATAATTAAAAATGTTGCAGTCTTCTCTGAGAGCCTTCATCAGTGTCCGAATGATTAATATCATAATTTTACTTTTATAATTTAGAATTATACAATTTAGTAGGATTTATGTTGCAGGACACTGGGGGGGGGGGATGTGAGAGATGAATGCAGTTCCTTCTTTATGTGCATTTATTGGTTGTTGCTATGGCCAACATAACTTGGGGAGTTCAGTTATGCTGAAAGAGTTGTTCTGCTTGTGTCTACTATGTGGGGAGAGCTCCCTTAGCAACCAACCTGGTCAGTCTCCTGATCTTGGGGCTTCTTCTGAGTTGACTATGCTGGAGATGTCTTCTAGTGCAGTACTACTCAGTGTGGTCCGCAGACTGGTGCCAGTCCACGAACTGCTTGTTACTGGTCCACGAAAAATTGGAAATTGGTTGTGGATGTTACCATTCCCCAACGATTCACCCGTTACCAGTCCACGATAATTGGAAATAAAAGAAACTAGTCCTTCATCACATATAGTTTGAGAAGCACTGTGTTCTAGTGGATGTTCCAGATATATTGTTATGTTTATATTATTCATTTCTTTTTAATGTCCTAGCTATAGGCAAATCTTAGCCATAACAGTATACTGACTAATTCAGACATTCTGTTGTGATACAGGTTCATTAAGTCTGTTTCATATTTTATCTTTCAGGAATTTAAATATCTTTCAGAATTATGCCTCCCTTATAACCTTTAGTTTGATTGCATCATTGATTATTTTTTAATTGGAGCAGTATTTACATAAAAAAAATTCACAAATCAGATGAGCATTATTATTTTCCTCTGGAGTTGTTATTTAGTCTTCTCTTGCTGTACGGTGGAATACTTTTTTTCCAAAAAAAAAAAAACACCAGGGTTTTCAAGGTCATTTCATGTGTCTATGTATAAAATCTTAATCTTCTAGTAAGTGCTTATCTGAATTTCCATGTAATCATTGACACCATTTATAATATTTGGCAGCATGAAAATAGCTTTTAAATTTAATCAGATGAGGAAGATACCCATTTTCTCATTTGGGCTTACAAAAGCTGAAATTTCAAAAATTGATGAAATTAAATCAACTGATAATGTAAATACATATTGTCAAAAATGTTAGGTTTTGTTTATACATTTTTTTGAATATTTTAAGGTTTTTGTTTGTCACATCAGCTTTAAAAAATTATGATTTGCCTGACCATTGTTTCACTCTAATTTTGGGAAACCTAGTCAGTATAAGAACAAATTAATATTTAAAACCATTCATGTACAAAGTTTTCATCTTTATAAATTTTCAAAACTTTGTTAAGAAACTCACTCCACAGAACCAGCCACTAGTGGAAAACTCACAGCTTAGGATCAATACATGTTTGTCAAACACAGTCCGAAAAGGATTAAATATGCTATCCGAATCCCTTGGTCAGGACTGCAACCCCAATTTATGATGTTAGTATTACGGAAAAATTGTTCCAAATAACTGTCTGACTTTACAAGAACACATCCCTGGAACAATTTTGTGCTTTGACTCTGGAGTCAAAATCCAAGCCTTGAACACATTTGTTGTAGCTTAGTAATTAATTAATAATTATAATTACACTTAACGTGGAAAGCTCGCATTGGAGTTTGTTTGTAGTATATATTTTTAAATATTAATCACTATGCACATTGTTTTAAGGCTGTAGTTCTTGTTTAATTATCTTATAATTCACTGATTTTATTTATGCATTTGCACTGCAAATGATATTCACTTCAACAAAACTTTTTGTTTAATGTTTATCAAAATCCTGATATTTAGCTACTTTTTTTTGACAAAGCAAAGTCCTGAAAAAATCAATGTTAATATTTGATATTACCCAGGCCGATGTTCATTTGATATAATGTACATTCAAAACGAAAAAGTTGTTGATTTCAAAGTGGAAAATCTAAATTAAATGTTATTAATATTTAGAAACTGGGAAATGAAAGAAAATGCAATGTGTAAGTCCCATTGTACATATGCAAACAATTCAATTTTTTCCTCAGTTGCTAACAAAAAGCAGCTATACATCTAAATTGGATAAGGAGGAAGTGCCTACTCAAAGCTTATTTTGGTACTTGTTAATTATCTCCCTGCCAGTAGTTACAATGTCATCACTCTAGTGATACACTGCTTAGCATTAGTAGAGGCATACGATGCAAGGAAGCAAGTTTATGCAGCATCAGCCAAAAAAAAAAAAAAAATAGTATTAGGTCAGGTTAGACTTACAGGTAAGTCTAATGCGCATTTAGGGCAAGAGCCTCAAGCTGCGAACAAATTTAGACTATGTATATAAAGTGCTTAGCATCATAATACACAGCCTTTTCTGAATAAACAGAAAATTTTTAAGGTGGCATCGTTTTAGGTTATATCTCATATTGTGAATACCTTCACAACGAGTTGCCATGATATTGCACTACTTCGAATAAGTAACGCTTCACCTAAGGAGAAGACTAGTGTTACTTATTCTCAGATAGGTACCACCACCCAGACAGCACTGTTTCAGGGCTATTTGGCCCTTCGTCAGTGAGTGGGTAGGTACCCAAGTGATGCAATGATGGCAAAAACAGTTATGAAGTATAACTCCACAATATGAGAGATGCCTGATGGTGTATGATGTATTTAGACTAAGGCGCATTTAGGGCTAGAGCCTCAAGCTGCGAACAAATTTAGACTATGTATATAAAGTGCTTAGCATCATAATACACAGCCTTTTCTGAATAAACAGAAAATTTTTAAGGTGGCATCGTTTTAGGTTATATCTCATATTGTGATATAATACATCATCATACACCATCAGGCATCTCTCATATTGTGGAGTTATACTTCATAACTGTTTTTGCCATCATTGCATCACTTGGGTACCTACCCACTCACTGACGAAGGGCCAAATAGCCCTGAAACAGTGCTGTCTGGGTGGTGGTACCTATCTGAGAATAAGTAACACTAGTCTTCTCCTTAGGTGAAGCGTTACTTATTCGAAGTAGTGCAATATCATGGCAACTCGTTGTGAAGGTATTCACAATATGAGATATAACCTAAAACGATGCCACCTTAAAAATTTTCTGTTTATTCAGAAAAGGCTGTGTATTATGATGCTAAGCACTTTATATACATAGGTAAGTCTAATTTAACTGAAGTGCTGTATTGCTAGAGAGGTGACATAACTACTGGTAGGAGGGATAATTAGCAAGTACCATTATTTTTAAGAATGAATGGAAACTGTTTGTTAACTACATCGATTTGGACCATAGCCAGCACGTAACACACAGGTCTCAGCTTTCATAATGTCTGTTATTTGTGCCTTTGTAGTTTGCTGGATTATCTTTCTGGAGGTGAATAAAGTGGATTTACATTTCCAAGTCTCCTTTCAGAGGTGCCTTTCTTTCTCATGATGCATGAAAATGGATTTTCCATTACAATCTCTTTTATGCTGTTGATTAAACATTTCTTTGCTACCATATGCTCTGTCATTTAAAATTGGCTGCTGTCTAATTACCAATTATCTTTATTGATAATTGTATAGAATGATATGCTCAAGTTTAAGATATACTATTGTATTAAATGTTTGTATTAGTGCAGCTGATGCATATCTGTTAGAAATCATGAAGTAATAAATTGGAAAAAGTATAATGTATTCTGAACAGCATAGAGTGAAGTGCTTTATTATTATTATTTTATTTTTTATTCAACTCTTGTTTTCTCATGATGAAATTAGATGCTCTTCTTGAAACTTTGACAGACTTGGTTTTATAGTTTTGTTTTTCAGCTTTACCTAAATATAGTCTCCTATATGTGTTTTTAAAGAAATTGCCTATTTCACATTTACTGAATGGTGACTTCATTTGAAACACCTACCCTTTCACAAAATGGAGTGCTCCAGTAACAGCATTATCTTTGTACCATGTGATATAAAACTGGTGGGCAGATATGTAGGAATGCTGTGTGTGCAATTCAGGGTGAGAGATTTAAGTGATTTTGGATGCAACATGGTAGCTGGCACCAGATATGCTGGTATGAATATCTCAGAAACTGCAATCCTGTTGTGGTTTTCACATACAATTATGTTTTGAGTGTATCAAGAGTGGCCCAATAAACATCCATACACCAGCAGGCCTGTGATCAGAAACAGCTCCTTGATACAAGAAGCCACAAGACTTGTGTGGGGTAACTGAAAGGCTACAGTCAGTCAAATAAGAATTCAGTACAATAGTGGCATTTCAGAATGCATAACTCATACCATTTCACAGTGCTGAACCACTCCTGTTAGCAGAAAACAAGAAGGTATTGGTACAGTGGGCTCAGGAACAGCAACACTGGATGATCAGAAAAATGTTGCCTGGCTTGAGATAAAACCTTGTTCTTGTCATTTCAAGACGATCCTGAAAACAGTATAAGTCTATGGACTCATCATGCCAGCTGTCAACAATGCAGGCTGGTGGTGGCAGTATAATGGTGTGAAGTGTTTTTGAGGTGCACAATGAGCCTCAAAAACACTTCTCACACCATTATACTGCCACCACCAGCCTGCATTGTTGACAGCTGGCATGATGAATCCATAGACAGGTTATCTAGAATTGCTTCCACCCAGGTCTATCTCTTCATGGTTACAGTGTATTCAGCTGTGAATGGTGGCTATGTGATGGTGCATTATACAATTCTGGCTATGTGATGCTGCATTATTTTGTTCTTCCAACAAAATAATGCAGCATCACATAGCCAGAATTGTATAGAACCAATTCTGCCAGGAACATGAATAAATTCAGTCTACTAAAGTGTCTTCCCTAGTCACCAGATTTCAATTCAGTTGAGCTCATGTAGGATGGGGTGGAACAAGTTCTTTGGAATAGAGATTTGCAACCATCCAATTTACAAGTGTGGAATAAGGACCAGCATGCCTGTAGCAACAGTTTTAACACCTCATTGAGTCCTTATTGCAGCAATCCTGGCTGCAGTAGGGACTAATGTTCTTGGAGGGAGGAGGTGCACTACTTTCCATTAGTAATTTATCAGGTGTACCTAATAAAGTGGCCACTCAGTTCATTTTAAATACTTTTCCACACAATTACAAAAAAAAAAGTGTTGCCTTTCAGTTACTTTGACTACCTTGCACAATAATTTTAAAGTGATGCACCTAAGAAAGTGTCCACTCAGTATACATAATCAGCATATTTTCCACATAGAATTTCCATCACATTCATGGGAGGAACCAGCCAGAAGACAGTGTGTCATTTTAAATACTTAATTTTCCAGTTATATGAAAAATATGCACAATTTTATTGATTTTATCCATGTAATTCTAAAAAACTTTCTGCACCATTACAAAAAAAGAAAAGTTTTACTTTGACTACCTACAATAATTTAAATTCTAATTAAAGTGATGATGCACCTAGCTATTTCTGTTACTCTTGATTTATCTGATAGCCTTTGATTACTCTTAGTAATCTTTACATCACTTGACATAAATTTTGAATTTACAGTAGGGTTATTACTTTTTTTTTTTTTAATCCTCTAGTAAACGTGATAATGAAAAGGAAATTGATTCATACCAATTACTATACTTATTTTGTTTAATCTCTTTTCATGCACATGATGGTCCATACTGGTTCAGGATATCTGTTTAAAATTCCAGCATGATTACTTGTATTTTCAGAAATCAATTCAAAAGGCCATAGTTCATTAAATTCATGTTTGCCATCTTGTATGTTAAAAAGAGGTAACCCTGTGAGAAACAACAGTGCTTATTTTTCTATGCTAGTAATATATACAAAAGAGGAAATATTGGAGTAGATGTAGAAATTGGCAGTTTCTTTTTCCTTAAACCTGGATATTTATTACATTATTTACATTATTTTTTAAAATTTGTTGCTGATACAAAATTAACAGATTGTTCATTGAAATCTGTGACAGTTTTAAACTGATATTTAAAAAATGCATCTTCATACTATCTTGTACTATATTACATAGGATAGTTTTGTTTATTTTTATACAAATTATCCAGTTCTGAATGAGAAGTTAGTCCGTCAATGTAAGAACATGTAAATAACTAGTTAACTTGTCAGTTTAAATTAGTGGGTCTGACATTGATAGTTAATGCCTTTATATATGATGTAAGACATGAATGAAAAAAAAATGCTGGTGCTAAATAAGAATGACAAACCCTGTAGAGGCCTTGACATTTTCTGTACTAATTCTGATGGCAACTGATAAATGCTAAAGGTTGTGCTTGCAATAAAAATGCAATTTTTCTATAATTGTGTGGCTTCTTTCATGCAATTCCACTGTAATAAAACTAAGAAAAATAAATTTAAAAGTATTTGTATTTCATTCAATATATTAAATGAATGATTTTTCTTATTACTCCTATTTTACATTCAGTATTTTTTTCCGGTAATTAAAAATATTCACTAATGGAGTTTATGTAGAACATTCAGGAGAGGAAGTAGATATTTATTTCATTAAGGTAGCATATACATAATTCTTTGTTAAATTTATGCAAAATATACAATTTCACTTGAAATAACCAGATTTCTTATATTACAAGTTACTACACTCATAGTTCTCAACAAAACTGCTTAATGATTGTACTACTTCACTGATATCATCAATTTCTACCCCAGTTTCCGAGCAGCGATGATATTTCTGGAAATCCACTTTTGAAGATCTTTTTAAGAGATCTTCCACAAGCAAACCTGCACTACTGTTGTTATGGAATCCTGCAACAACTGGAATCTTTTCCACTCCTGTAATATATGAATGGCATTGTTGAGTACAGAGCTTACTTCATTATTAGTCATAAATGTAATAGACCTCACTTGGTATCCAATAAATCTTAAATGTCATTTACTTTATAATTTTGATGTAGTGTTTTTTTTCAGTGAACTTTCATATGTAATATTTTGAAAATAGAGGTGGCGAATAACTCCTACAGTACTGACTTAACTCATGAAAGATGAGCAAGCATATTTTGGTGAAGATTCAATGTAGAAGTGACACTATATATCTGCCAAATTTAATGGCTTTCCTATAAAATTTATAAATATGTCTTGTATGGAAAACTTATTTCACACATTTCCATCAAATTTGTGTTATGCTTTCCAAATAGGCATACCAAAAGCTGCAGCCACAACTAGGTTAGCATTCAACCTAAAAATTACAAATACAGCACTGGGACTTAGCTCATTCTGGTTATGTGAAACCCGATACAGTGGTCTGCTACTAATGAAATACACAGTACTGCATATGGCTAGCATTTGTGCCACTGTCCAGCAATAGTGTACTTGTATGAAACAACCACACATATTGGTGAAATAAATTACCATTCAAATACCACAAAGGCATTCTTCCGGCAGGTTCACTAGATATATGTCAACCACAAAATACTTGCTTTAGTGTACTCATTTAAAACCCGTAGCACTTTCCTAAACTAACTTTCTATTGCATTTGGAACAGTTAGGAAAATGTAATGGGCTTTTTGAATTTATTAGTAGCAAACACAGGGAATGAGAGACAATATGTGATATGGTAGGATAGTATTCTGTTCAGCACACATGTAAATATTTCCACAAACGTATAAAAAAACAAGCAAAATTGTTTAAAATAACTTATGCTATTTTAAATGGTAACATTAATGTGTGGCTACAGTACTATAAGTAAAAAAAAAAAAATTTTCCTAATGCCATTATGTCCACTACCTCTGTATATAATGGAAACAGTCAAATGACATCAGCACTATTTATTTGTGCCATAGATATAGCTTTAGATAAGTCAGTCTGTATAAAATGTTGGTGCATTTTTTTGTTCAAATCAAACAGTGCTGTATTCTTGCATATTTAACAAACGTCTCAGTAATTTGATTTTTACCAATCAAGACAGTTTTATTTAGGAAGAATATGCACAGAGGACTTTATTTATTTTTAAGCTATTTCAAAGTAAAATTAAACAACACAACCAATTACTGTACATGACCAAAAACCAAACAACACTAATTGCTGTAAGTGACAAAGATGAACTATCACCAAAAACACCAACAGAGATTACAAAAATAATTTCTGGATTGAGGGTTTTTATTTATTTATTTTAATGTAATATTTCAAACTATACGATTCTGAGAAGTTGGAATGCCAGATTGAGGTTTTTCTGTGTTTTTATTGATATGGCTTCAAAGCCTGTTCTTTGGATGGCTTTGGTTTATTTGTCTTTTGAGCTGAGTAAGTCTCTTTCTATGATTGTGAGGGCTTGGCTATTTCAAATACAATCCGGTGATAAAGAGAAGCATTATTCTTGAGAGTTTAGGAATGGACACCGAAATATTCGAAAGTTGCAATGGTGTGCTCAATTTTAGAATGTATATTGTATAACAAATGTTACATATTTTTCAAACAGTCACAAGTGCTTACTAAACAAAATGCAAGTATGAAATGAAGTTTTTACTCGTAAAAACTTAGTAACTTTTTACTAAGCTTACTTTCTTCAAAGAGTAGATCTTCAGCCATCGAAGCTATTGCACAATGGTGTCATGTCTTTCAAGAATTGTAAAGTGAAAGGCTTGTTTCACTTACTTCCACTGATATTTTACTCGCACACACACCTAGGAAATGGCTGATTGCTTCATTTGTCAAAGTGTGATTTGGATACATTTGGTCCACTCCTCACAATTAAGATGTCTAATGAATGCAGTTGGCTAAGGCCTAGAACCACAGCTAACTCTATGTTTAATTTGACAACTGACCTTTCTGTTGGCTTTAATATGTGCGATCTGAAATGATCAAACAAAAGAGCTGGCTTTTTCTGAGAAGGCCATGGGGATGTTTTGATGTACTGTCTCTAACACAGTAAAGACAATGCTGTGTATACCTGGTACACCTTCAGTACATAAGACACAGGGGAATTTTAGGCAAATTTTCATTGCATCTTATGTTCCAGAAAATATAGTAATTATTATTAATTTGGAAATGTTCCAAAATATTAATTCAACCTAATCTATATTAAGTTTTAGGTATTCTAATTCATAAAAATCAGGAAATATAGTATGTGGTGGAGTGTAAGCAAAGGCCTGGATGAACTATGTGGGTTAAGAGATCAACAAGAACACTCTGCAAAAGTTCAGAACTTGCTATTCCTGAAATGACAAAAATGATGTAAGCATCTATATGTACAGTAAACCCCCGCTATTCATGGGGATTACGTTCCTGAGAAATGCCACGAATACTGAGTTATGGCTCCCATGGTAATAAAGGGGTTCTGTTCCAAAGTATGAAATATATAAGAAAAACTAGTCTAACATTTTTTCTATGTATGTATTATATGTGTGCCTTCATAATATGAATATGTACATTGTGAAATGCAGGCATATGGCATCGAAATGAAAATAAGAAACAATTTAATATTAAATGTAATATTTATAGAAATTTCAAACAAATCTTTCAAACCAGTGCCTTTGCTATAGCTAAAAAACTTATCCCGCCAGTGCTATCACCAGTTTCGCTAAATGTTGATAAAGAAGTGCCTTTTCACGAATGATGAGTGAACTTAACGGAATTTTATTATGAGTTCCGTCTTCTATCCACAGATTTAAAGCCTTTTCCATTTTTTTCTAATTTAACATCATGAGTTTCAGAGCAAATTTTTGAAGCAATTAGCACGTTTTCACCGACAATACGGCGGATTTTTTCTTCCAATTTCTTGACTGATCGTACCGTTGACTCATTGATTTTATAATGTTTTGCCACTGAGGAGACACTTTCACCATTAGAAATTTTATCTAATAACTCACTTTTATTCGCTAATGTCATCACCTTCTTTGATCTATTCACATTTCCCTTGTTATTCATAGCCATATTTTTGTACGGGTTAGAAAGAATTTGTCCACAATAAAGTCACTTTCTTTTATTAACACTGCAAAATGGTAGATTTATCACTTTTAAGCATATCAATTTATAAATTAATAAGTTTATTCAATTTATAAGCAAACGACGAAACCTTCCATGACAAGTGTATAACACATACTGAGAAGGATTAGCGGGAAACAACCACCCTCGTGATTTTGTCACCCCTCTCCTCCCCACCCACCGAGCGCTTTTTCCCCAGGGGGAAAGATAAATTTTAGCCACGCCCATGTTTTTTTTAAGGCGGAAAAAGTTCACTGCACTTTAAAATTCACTTTTTTTTTTTTTTTAGGTTTCATTTTATATTAAATCAGCGACCGCAAATACGTGAAACGGCGCATACGGATACTGCGAATAGCAGGGGTTTACTATACTCTAAGTACTATTATAACATGGTAGTACTGTTTACCAACGTTTGTGCTATTAACTGCAGTGCAAGTAACATAACTGTTTAGACTTAACCCTCCAATTCTCCGAAGAACATAAGCTGCTGTGCATCATACTGTGGGTGCAATGTCTTGCAATCATCTCTCTCTGACCCTTTTTTTTTTTTTTTTTTTTTTGACAAACCAAGGCACTATAACACAACTCGAAAGTAAAAATTTCCTGACCACATATGGTTCCATGCTAGCTCCATAGCTGATCAGGGGGATTTTTTTACTTTCCAGTTGTGGTACAAGTCATTCCTGGAAACCACATTTTTTTTTTTTTTTTTTTATGAAAACCCCAAACACGAAAGGTATCAAAACCTATAGTACTTAGTAACATGCATGGGTTGAAGGAGAAGTATGGGGGGAGGGGGATGCCGGAAACTTTGCTCTAGAGACTAAACATGGGTTTCATCACTTCAAGCCTCCAATAAGCAAAGTGATGGTATTTCACCGGTTGATGAAAGTCATCTACCACCTACAAATATGGTTTCCCTTGGCCCAATAGTGTCCATGGTGCATTTATAATAAGTGAATCAAGTTGAGTCTGAACTTTTGGCAGCACACAACTTAGCTGCCTGCCCAGGAATCCATAATATAACTTTGAGCAATAAATTGCATCTGTAGATTTATTTAAAAAAAAAATAGACTACAAATTTAGCTCATCTTATGTTTGTATCCCCCCAGGGGTTCAACTTTATTTCATAATTTGCTTTTTAAATTAGAATAATCTAAAATCTACACTTGCTGCTTATTGCTTCTTTTAAGGTTATGTTAATGTCCATTCCACTAAAGACTGGGCAACTATTTCATGTTTCTGACTTATCAGCTGATCACATACCTTAAACGCAAGATTTGTTTTATTTGCACAAAAATATTTTATTTATCATTCTTACCTTTTCTTTCCGATCTGCCACTCAAATCCAAGAAGCCATCTGGAGAAACATCACGAGAGAAGATATGTGGGAAGGGAGCAGTTACAGCAACTGGTTCTTCTACCATCGTTACAGTGCTTTTCGTGAATATAAATGACCATAAGTATATATTTCATTAAATTTCAATTTCATTAAATGACATTGGGAATTAGGGTATTTGGTAAAAGAATTCATACACTGCATTCCGGTTATTTGGGCCACCGGTTAATCGGGGCAGCAGTTTATTTGGGGCAAATCTTAAAAAACAGAAACCAATCGAGAAAATAGGCAGGGTTTACTACGCAAAATTGGGACAAAATGCTGTTTAATTGGGGCAGGAGACCTCAGCACTGGAGATTACCATATGATTATCTCCCCAACCGTACCACATAGTTCGGTCAGATTTCTGGAGGTCACAACCACAAAACAATTAGCAGTCACCTGTTTATTGGGCTTTTCTGTTAGTGCAATCTATCATAAACGGATAGTAAACTCGATCTTATTGAATTTGTGATAATACTGACAGCTGGAATGCTGTGGGTTATTGTGAAATGTGTTTACACTTCCATGGAATCTTCAATCATATAAAAAAAATAATTTTCAGAATCTTCTCTTCGTTCCTATTTTTAAAGCTTTGTAACCCATTACTCCATTCCCACTTGCACATATTATGTTACTTGCAATTTGTGTGTGTCGTGTTTTTTGTTATTGGTTGCTTATCTTTTTACTGTTTTAAATTTCAACCCCCACCCACAAATGTCAGTGAACAGAAATGTCAACTAGTTTAGTTAGTATGTACATATTATAGTACGTATTAATTATTCCGATTATCACATATATTCTTCTGAATTTCACGTATCATTTAATTTTTTAATTGGTAAGGTAATAAAGGGTAAATTTGTGCTTAATATATCTTTACTTTTATAGCCTGTGGTTCCTCCTATTTTCGCTAATTAGAATCACTGTTCAATAGAATTAAGATTCAATTCACAAACGTGATCACAATGACTGGTGCTTACTACATATTGTATAGTGAACAGTACTTTACTATGGTGAGTTCGTTGTAACGTGATTTGATTGTACAGTGAACTAATTGTAAAGTGGGGGGTACATTGTATTTTTAACTATTTACGTGAAACTTCGGATAATTGGGGCAGCCAATTAATCGGGCCAAAATGCACTAGTCCCGATGTGTCCCAAATAACCGGAATCGACTGTAGGTTATACTGTACAGACATGTTATGGACACACCATGTAAATACAAAATTTGTGCAACAAAAGTGAAAGCCAATTTCTTTCATTTTGGTAACCACGTGCAATTCTTACAAAACCACGTCAGTGGCAACACCCTATGTCTCCGCATGCAAAATGGTGGTGATTAGGTTACACAAACTTGTCCATTGTCTGTTTGTGACAATTCTCCTGGTTGAGTGCTCATAATCAAACTTTTGTTGAAAACTGTATGTGAACAATGAAACCAAATAAATCAATTTGCATGACAAAAAAAATTGGATTCCCTTCATTGCTAAGCACAGAAAACATGTTAATCAGTTCGTTGCTGCAAGGAATCACTGAAAGATTCTTTTATTCCGTGATGAATTGTCTTCTCTGAAAACACAGTTGATTGAAATGTATACCAGGATTTAATACACCAGTTTATTGCATTATTCCACAATGGCAAATGGTACTGTTGGTTTCAGCAAGATGAGATATCTTCTCACACATCCAGTGAAAGAGTTACGATGTTGAAAATCATTTTTAATGATAGTCTTACATATTTCTAAAGATGTGTGCTAACATCACTGGATTATTACTGGTGGTGCTTGAAAGGCAAAGTACATAAAAATAATCCCTACACACTGAAGAAACTGAAAACCACTCTACAGAACAAAATTGCAAACAGACATTCAACCATTGCAAAAGTTTCATTGAATATAATGAAGAGTATATGCATGTATCCAACAAAGTAGACATTTTCAACAATTACTATAATTTTTGTAATTACTTGATTACATGGTCTGATAAATGAATTAATAAATTTTAATCACTGATATTGGGATTTAAGATTTTGAATCACCATGTATAAATATTTAGTTATATGACAATTTTAATAATGAACAACCAAAACTTATACAAGGGCTCATCAAATCAAATACAGAAACGAATGGGGGGAAACATTTGGATAAGAAAAAATGCCTTGTATGCATAAATAGTGCTGTAACAAAAACCAGAGTTCTTATACTGATGACTATTTCTTTCTACAACTGTAAAGCAATAAGAGCTGTTTTGTATTTTGTTGCAGAATTTCATCTAGAGCAGATGGTATAAATCCACAACTTGGCATGTGGGCATTGTTGGTAAAACCCACATTTCAGACATTAAAATGTGATATTTTAAATGCATTGGTCCATTTTACATAAGTTTTAGTACTTTTTAACACGTGTGCATTTGATGATAATAGAATCAATTTTTAGTGTAAATGCAAGGAAGGCACAAATTTTTAAAATGCAAATTTTCAAGCTAATATTCTGTAAAATTCAGATTCGGGAGTTGATAAAACTGAATCAAATAATATGTATATGGAATATTACTGCATTGGAGGGAGGAAAAAAAATTACCGAAAATTTTTATTTTTGACAATCTTACTCCACACTTGGACATAGTATTCCAAGTGTGTAATTGCCTTGCGACTTCCCTATCTCTACAAGCAAATGTCCAATAAATCATGAATAATAAATTTCCTGTTTATACTCCGGCACGACAACCAAGTCAGTAAAGTTTACAATAAATCATCAATACAAATATTTATTATATTTAGTAGTCATGGGCTTGAACCCGGGTCTACTCAAGGAACGCATGCTATGCACTCTCGCTCCTGACCATTGGGCTACGGAATAGACTTTCCTTGTGACCAGGCTACACTGCAATAGCCTTATAAGTTATTTTCTGGTTGCTATTCTCCAAGTCCAACCTCACATTTTGCTGCACTGAAACATAGGTGCTACTTTTTTGACCATCCTTAAAGCCTATCTAAGTCATCTTGAAGCATGTTGTTTGGAATTGATCATTAACCACTCTTTCAATCTTTACATCAATCTTCTTATCAGTGATGTTTATCAAAATCAGAGGTACCAAAACCAATTCTTGGAGGGGGTGGGGACTTTCTTCTAAAAACACCAATCCAAAGAGTAACCACTAATTACATCCTGCCTTCCAGTCACTCTGCAATCCATTTTAGAAACTTACCCATGATGCCAACAGGTTCCAGCTTATTACAGTATTCTCTCATCAGGAAATGTTTTGCTAAAATCCAAATTATTTCCTATATTCAGCTCATAAGTAACTGCACCAAAATAGCTAACCAGGGTTTTTAAACAAGATTGTCCCTGAACAACACTATGTTCTGTATCCTTCAGAATTCCATTTATATCTAAATGTACCTACAGTGCTTTTTTTGGGATGGTACACAACGGTACGGCGTACCGGCACCTTTATTAATAGTGACATTTGGATGCAGTACACTTCGAAATTTGTAATATTCCATAAATTTTTTTCACGTTTACCTGCTATTCAAATAAGCTTAAAATTATTTAACTAAATTTGCAATTTTCGCTGGCTATTGTTAAGATATTTTCTATATAAAACTTTATAACCATTTTTAGAATTAAAAATTACTCAGTCGGACTTCCTTTTATAGCGAATTTTTTTTGAATTTCCCTTGGTGGTGGTGGTTATTTGGTTTTTAGGAGCATTAGCAACTAAGGCCATATTGCTCCGGGGATATGCGGTGGTCATTCCCTCACCTTTCCGCATCCTCCATATTTGGTGGTCACGGTCTCGAACCCCGGTCTAATCAAGAAGCGTGTGCTACGCACTGCTGCTCCTGCTCAACTGGCTACGGAGGCACCTATTTCCATTGAGCAAAGAAAATTTTCATACAACAAATGCATTAGGACAGACAACTCGATACGCACTGTTTGCATTTCTGGCCTTTGGCAGTCTACTTCACTGGTGTCCAACCATTTCCCGTACAGGGGCCATATTCAAAAAAATTCAAAGTTAGGTTTCTTTCATGGGCCACACTGAGTGATTAGAGAAAAATTAGTGTTACATTTTCCATATCTTGTTACATGTAAAATTAAAAATATTCAAAAATTTTATTTAGTGCAATACACAATTACATTTACTGAACAAAATATTTAATGAGTAAATTTTTTTGATAATTAACAAAATTTAAAATGCCGTTTTAGTTCACTTTCCGCACAGGCCGTAGGTTGGACACCACTGTGAATCAACTGTAAGCACCCCATTCGAGAATTAGGAGAGAGCAATTTTCTTTTACCCCGACAAATAATCGTGTTGTTTCGCGGGAGTGCGTTTTTCCGTAAATTTTCCCTGTCTCTGTTTACAGGGTCACAGTACCTGAATATCCGAATGACACTGACATTTTGGACAGTTTCAAAAAGAAAAGAAAAGATTAAAATTTAAGAACTACTGAAAATATTGATAAGAGAAGGAAAATGAGGACAACGAAGGTATTTTGAACATGAAATGTTGGCATTTGGTGAAAATGAAATTAGAAAATTGTCAGTTAGGTTACAGTTAAATGGAAGAGATGCAATTTGTGGATTCCTAATTGAAAAGGCGGTTTCGGAAGAAGTGAAGCATTTGATGAACGCTCTGAGTACGATGCCAATTTCATCAAGTGAATGTGAAAGAGGATTCTCACAAATGAATTTGACTGTCAGCCCAACCAGAGCTTCGTTGATGACAAAAACAATTCTTCACTGCTATTTCTTAAAATTGTAGGCCCATCGGTGACACACTTTGATCCAGCAAATATGTCAATTCGTGGCTGCTTTGGAAATGTCATTCAACAATGGACACAAACAAAAGTCGGGATAGTGTGTCAGATGAGAACTTAATAAAAATTTCGAAAATTCTACAAAAACTTTATTATGAAATTATTTTTATTTATTATTTTTTACTTATTACACTTATTTTTTTATATTACTTGAATAATAAATTTATGCTTAATAAACTGTATGTTAATATACTTAATTTGTTGGTCTTATTCCAAAAACATTACTACTAAAGTAACAATATCAGGAAAAACATTTTTAGAGTACTTTTCATATCCTTTTAATTTTCAGTTTTTCCCGATAACAAAGAATGAGTACCAGCACCTATTTTATTTTTTACAAAAAATAGCACTGTGCGTTGCATTTTTTGTAATTGCCTCCATGTTTTTTCTAACCACTGAAGTCTGTAGTTAACCACTTCACTCTTAGAGCCATCTTTACATATTCTCTCCCAACTTCGGGAGAGAATATGTAATCTGTGTTAGGATAACTAAGAATAAAAATAGGTGCATGTACACCAATGCTAGAAGTACAGTAAATAAATTTGATGAATTTGAAGTGCTGGTCAAGGCATCAAAGGCAGATACTGTTGGGATATCAGAGACAGTGTCACACAGATATAACCAGTGCAGAATTGGAATTTGGGGAGTACAATGTGTACAGAAAGGAGAGACAGGATAGGAAGGGCAGAGGGGTTATGCTATTAATTAAGAAACACATAAAATCCAAGGAAGTGCATCCAGTTGACATAGATGGACAGTGCAAAGTTGAGTCAGTTTGGTGTGACTTAAGCATTGGGAAAGCAAAAATGAGAGTAGGAGTGTGTATTAGGCCTAATGATAATGAGTACAATGAACAATTGTACAGAGAAATAGAATGGGCCAGTAAATCAGATTGTGTTTTGATGGGGGATTTTAATTTCCCAGATATTTTTAACTGGAACTTGTGAGTTGGTCACTCACACACACTAGCAAGACTTTTGTGGATTTATTGAATAATTGTTTTCTACAGCATGTTCGAGAGGCAACCAGAGAGTGTAATACTCTTGATCTGATTATCAGCAGTGATTATTCATACATTAAGAATTTGCAGGTAAATGAACCACTAGGTAACAGTAATCACAGGGTACTGATGTGGGATTTACTCAAAGATGTAACTACTGTCGGGGGTAAAGGGAAGGGGTGTTGCTTCCGTAAAGTTGACTACAGTGGTCTTAGACAGTTTTTAAATTCTATACAGTGGGACCAACTGATGTTACCAACAGCAAATTCTAAGTGGGAAGCATTCAAGAAACTAATTGTGGAAGCTACTAGGATTTTCATACCGATTAAGAAATATTGTTCAAGATATAGGCCTAAATGGATGTCAGATGAACTGTGAGAGTTGTGGCAGAGAAGAAAAATGAATGGGATGCATATAAATTATCAGGCAACACTTATATCTGCCTATGGCAGATATAAGCTAGTCTGTAATCAAGTCACAAAGGAGGTTAGGCAAGCAAAGGCAGGTTACAAAAAATCTTTGGCAAAGGATGCTCAGAAAAACAGCAAGGACTTTACTTATAAATTTTAGAAGGGGATGAATCAGATTGGTCCACTTGATATTGATGGTTCAACTGTTGATGATCCTGCTCAGATAGCTGATAATCTGAATGAGTATTTTGCATCTACGTTCACACATGAGGATTTATTATAGGGTGCTTAATGATTTTGTAATAACTGACAGCAAAGTGGAGAAGAAATTGTTGAAGTTAAACAAAGGCAAGGCACCTGGGGTAGTGGAATCTATCCATTTATATTAAAGGAGGTGGCAAAGGAAGTAAGCAAACCCTTAGCCATAATTATGAGAGTATCCTTGGACTCAAGAGAAGTCCCCACGCACTGGAGATGTGCAAATGTATCCCAAATTCACGAAGGGATGACACAAGTAATTACAGACCAGTTAGTTTAACTTCTGTTCCGGGAAAAATAATGGAATAACTGGTTAAAGATGCATTGCAGGATTGTTTAGACAAGGCTGCGGTAATAATTCAGACACAGCATGGGTTTGTTAAGGGAAAGTCTTGTCTGAAAAATTTGATTGGATACTATCAAAAGCTCTCTTTTTTTTAGCATTTTAGCATTAGTAGAGGCATACAATGCAAGAAAGCAAGCTTATGCAGCATCAGCCAAAAAAAAAAAAAAAAAAAAAAAAACCTCCCATTTCATCCCTCCATTGGTTCCAAATGCCTGTCCAGTTTAGCCTTAAATTTACTTAGGCTATTAGTTTCCACAACAAAAAATGGAAGCCTGTTCCACCAATCAACTACCCGCTGGCTAAAGGCAAATTTCCGCACATCTATTCTACAACTATCTTTCCTCAATTTGAAACTGTGCCCCCTTTGGTTCTTAGACTGAGCAAGACGAAGAATCCCATCAGCATTCAGGTTGCTCAACCCATTCAAGGCCTTATACACATCAATCAGATTACCTCGCAGGTGCCTACTCTCCAGTCAGTGCAATTTGCAGAACTTAAGCCTTTCTTGGTAAGAGCACCCCTTTGTTCCCCTCACCAATCTTGTTGCCCTTCTTTGTACTCATTCTAGCAACTCTACATCCTTCCTAAAATAAGGCCTCCAGACCTGTACACAGTACTCTAGGTGTGGCCTGACCATTGCCTTTTATAACAGGATTATCACCTCCCTGTCCCTGCTAGCAAAATTCCTACATATCATTGACAAGACTCCATGACCTGCCCTGGCTGCCCATCTGCACTGCTCAGCGAACTTCATATTTGGCTGAACAATTACCCCCAGGTCTTTTCCACTTCCCTGAGTGTAGTACCACATAGTTGGTATGTTTTTCTTTGATTACTGCTACCTATATACAGTACTTTGCATTTGTCAATGTTAAACTCCAGTTGCCACTTCTCAGCCCATTTTCCCAACTTATCTAGATCCAGTTGGAGTAGCATACTGTCATTACCAACCCTGTCGTTGACAACTATGATGTGGTTAAAAAGGAACTGGATAGAAAAAATAATTTTGATATCATATACTTGGATTTCAGGAAAGCTTTCAGCAAAGTACTTGTTTAATTCATCAGCAACATCAGTTATATCATCTAAAAATTTTCCACAGCTTTACCTTTAACAACTGCAGCCTCTTTCACCATCTGCCAAATAATGACTGTGTGATCACTTCCTGCTAATGGTTCTTATATGTGAGCCTATCATGTTATCTGGTTTATAAGGTCTAGAATATTTTAAACCTAATGCAAATAATAATCATTTACTTTAAGGTTGTCTCCATAAAGGCTCTTTTCATATTCTTCACTATCTTCTGGTCTGTAGTATATTCTAACTCTCATTTTTTACCATTGCATCCAATTACTTGGATAGTACACAGATTCTATGTTGGCATGGTTAAGTTCTGAATCTGGGAAAACTTTTGCATTTCTCAAGCTGCTTTTGATAAGAACCACTAACACCCCCCCCTCCTGTCTGTCCATCTTAAATAAATTATAAATACCATAGTAAACACATAATTTCCTGTTTTTGGTGATACCACATTTCCTTTAGCTCTATAATGTCGGCATTAGCTGTCCTCACCATGAATTCAAATTCATACATTTTATTGACAACACTCCCGCCATTACTGCTGATTTAGTCAAGACAGGAAATCAAAATATTCCAAAGGTGCACCGTTGATAACAGAGTGAATTTCATTTTCCTATTTTAGTGGGATAGGTACCAAAATTTAACAGCCATGTTAAAAGAATATTCAAATGCACAACATACAATACATCAAAACTGTCAACAAATTCACTTTTATTTTCTGTTTATATTTAATAGTAGTTTAGAAGCATATGGTATTTGAATAAATACAATAGTTGGCTAGAAACTGCATTACCCATTTATTCTATGTATATAAATAATGACTTCATTATTAAGTGGAATGGAAGCTTACCTAACAGAACTAGGGCAATATGTTTTCAAGCAATTACCAATTATTTCTTCTGGAGACACTTTGGTTTCTCTGGTACTTGCTGCACTAGTGGTAGCAATAAATAAGTAAGATTAAGTATCCAGTAATTTAAATATTTTATCCTAGTTACTGTATAAAATATTTAACTTAAAATCCAAATAATATTGCTCATACACAAGAAAAGTGACACAAGTCAAAAAAATGCTTTTATTGTTATACACTCCTATAACAATTATACTTTATTAAAGTTTATACTAGAAGCAAGATATTAAAATATTTCTCACCTAATTTTAACAAATTATTACAACAATTTCAATTTTTATAAATGAAACATTTAAAATTGCATTTTTTGAATGGAAAAAAATTTATTATTAATTCAATAAAAAAAACTGAAAAACAGCATACAAGGCCAAATTGCAATGTTTAAAAAAGATGATGACAATAAAGTAAAATCAAGGACATACTGATCACACTTAAGGAATTTGTTATTTGGTTTTTTAGGAGCATTAGCAACTAAGGCCATATTGCTCCGTGAATATGCGATGGTCATTCCCTGACCTTTCCGTATTTGGTGGTGACGGGCTCGAACCCCGGTCTAATTAAGAAGCGTGTGCTACGCACTGCTGCTCCTTCCCACCTGGCTACGGAGGCACACACTTAAGGGATACCTGATATATGCAGCTAAACAAAAAGATCATATTCTGTTATTATATCAAACCAACCTTTGTCCTCCATGACAGAACAGTGATTCCACCACTTATCACCTGTTTGAAGAAATCTGGGTTCAAATCCCATTGGTGACGAGTAATTTAACTTAAAAACCCCTTAAATCAGGGCTATAGTTAGCTTGGTCACACAGACGGAGTGGAGTCCTCCATCCACCATGAGTTATTCCAGGTTTTTTCTAACCTGGATAACATGTTGCTGAGAGAGATAAGCAAACAATAAGAAATAATGGAAGTATCCCTGGCATTGTAACCCAGGCCAGTATTTTTTAATGATGTACTTTTAGATATGCTTATTAAATGCAAAGTAAATCATTTCAAAATTCATCAATAATTAAAATCAATACATAATTATCAATTAAAATTAATAACCATTTATTTTTACTTTATATAAAACAGCATTAATATAAGAAACAGTGCATGTCACAACATAAATCTCCAAAGGTTTAAACAAATCTAATTCTAGGCTATCACCGATCACCAAATAAGAGAAAAATACAGACTATGTATATATAAGTGCAATAGCATCATTAATACAGAGAAAAATATAGGCATTGCATATAAAATAAAGGTGCAATAAACAAGAAAATAAGTATTTTTTAGTGTAATGATATTTATTGAGTTATTGTATAACCAAGCTAAATTAATCAGACAATTGAAAAAATAACCGTCAGCTAAATAACAGTTTTAAACGTTTATAAATTTTTAACAAAAAACTGTGAACTCCAGCCTTGATAAAAGTGGATTTTTATGTGATTAAGAAAAATTATAAACAGTAAATTTTAAATTATGCAATAACTGTATAATGAAATGCAAATGTAGAGTAAACTAAATGAATTTACTTTTTTTGAAAATTATATTACATATTGGCCATTTGAAAGAATTCATTTTCAATTGGATAATCACAAACAATTAAAGCAAAGAATTTCCAAAACTGAAACTTAGGAATAGCTCTTGACTTCTTTTACAAACACAAAGATACTAGGTTAAGGTAAAAGACAAAACACGTTACAGATGAGATTTTAATATAATGACCACCCTTACTCCCAAAACTCAGCTAGAAAGACAAAAAGCTTTTGTGATCAATGGGTTTAAAAAAAAAAAAAAAAAACAGTAGAATCCTGAAACATAAAAATGCTTCAACAATGAAACAATGCTATTATTGAGGATATCACATTGTCACTGCTTTTTTGTAAGAAACCACCCACAAAAATCCAACAGTACAACACTACTACAAAAAGGTCTCATTTTCAAAATGTTCCCCAGGTTAGAGGCCAGTTCCTCCAAACATGACACCACTATAACCACTTCTAAGTATTAAACAGATGTGAGAAGCAGTTTCATTCACAGAATTCTTGTTGATGCAATATGATAGCATGCACACTGAAAAGTGGTATTATAGCCCTTGGATTCTTTGGTGTGGTTTTTCTAGACAAAATTACCAGTAATTGAATCCAGCAATCATCATTCTTCTCTTTCTTGGTGATTCCCTTCTACTTCTCTCTCTCTCTCTCTCTCTCTCTCTCTCTCTCTCTCTCTCTCTCTCTCTCTCTCTCTCTCTCTCTCTCTCTCTCTCTCTCTCTCTCTCTCTCTCTCTCTCTCTCTGTGTGTGTGTGTGTGTGTGTGTGTGTGTGTGTGTGTGTGTGTGTGTGTGTGTGTGTGTGTGTGTGTGTGTGTGTGTGTGTGTGTGTGTGTGTGTGTGTGTGTGTGTGTGTGTTATTACATCACTGAAAGAGCAGTACTGGGATCTCATCTTTCCCTACTGGAAACTTGAATATGACAACTATTGATATACCTATATTATGAGTTGCATTTACAACAAGAATGAAGGAGTCAATCATGCATGGAATTAAGAAAATTAATCTAGTTTTTTTTTTTTTTTTATGAGAACCCCAAACACGAGAGGTATTATAACCTATAGTACTTAGTACCGTGCTTGGGTTGGAGGTTGAGAAGACGAAAGAAGATATTTGTTGATATTGGACTTGAACTTCTGTAGATTGTAATTTTCAGGAAATACGAATGAAGGAAGGTTGTTCCAGAAAACGGCAGTTGAATGAATAAATGAGGAAGATGAAAAGTTGGTTCTGTGGGTTTGAAGTTGGACAGTAAATGGATGTTGGCTGGTGGCGGCACGTGTTCGGACTGTTTTGAAAGAGAGAGCGGGAATTATAGAAGCCAATTCAGAAGAACAGTGCACATGGAAGTATCTGTAGAAGAGGCATGCAGCAGAAACAGTACGTCTATGAGGCAGCAAGTGCAGAGACTCTGTTAGAGATGAGTCATTAATTAACCTAACTGCCCTCTTCTGAATGGAATCAAGAAGCCTGAGAGAGGTTTTGGGGGCACCACCCCAGATGTGGGAACAATATTCCATGGCAGGGCGGATTTGCAATTTATACAGAGTGAGCAGCTGTTTGGAAGAAAAGTAATGCCGAGAGCGAAAGAGAAAACCAAGTTTTTTAGATGCAGAGGAAGCAATATTTGTAATGTGCTTGTGTCAAGAGAGAGAGAGATTAGAAGTCAGAGTAATCCCCAAAAGAGATATATCATTTTGCCTAGAAATCGGAGTGTCACTAAAGATAAGCATAGGAGCAGAAGAATCCTTTTTGCGAGATATAAGACAAGATTGAGTTTTAGAAGGGTTGAAATCAACTAAGTTGTCTTTGCCCCACTGGAGAATTACCTGAAGATCGGCATTTAAGGAATTGGCAGCAGATTTTCGAGAACTTGAAGCTGATTGAGCTGGACAAGGTTTCTCAAAATGGAAAGTTGAATGCAATGTGCTATCATCGGCAAACTATGGATAGGATTTCCAGTCAAAGGAAGAAGGTCATTAATATACAAGAGGAAAAGAGTGGGGGAAAGAACTGAACCTTGGGGGACACCGGCATTAGTGGAGAAGTTAGAAGACAGAGAGCCATCTACCATCACCCTCAGTGAGCAATCAGAGAGAAAACTGGATAACCAATTACTAAAAACAGTTGGCAAACCATAAGATGGAAGCTTGTTTAGAAGACCTTTATGCCAAACACGATCAAAAGCCTTTGAGATGTCAAGAGCAACTACTTGTGTTTCACCGAACCTTTCCATTGAATTAGTCCATAAATGGGTAACATAAGCCAGAATATCACCAGTGGATCGACACTGACGGAATCCATACTGGCGATCGTTGATCAGACGGAAGGTTTCTAGGTAGTTTAAGAGTTGGCGGTTAATTGATTTCTCCATTACTTTAGAAAGAGTAGAAGTAATTGCAATAGGACGATAATTGGATGGGAGGGATTTGTCACCCTTTTTAGGAACTGGCTGGATATGAGCAAATTTCCAAGCAGAAGGAAAAACACCTTTGGAATAAGAAAGTGAAAAAAGGCGGCAAAGAATAGGAGTAAGTTCAGGAGCACGGGTTTTGAGAACAAGTGGAGAAATACCATCAGGACCTGGAGCTTTCTTAGCATCAAGATTCATCAAAATCCTTCTGATATCCTTTTGACGGAAGACCACAGGAGGCATTGAATGGAGCGTGTTAGGAATGGTGGGAGGTGTTTTACCAAGATCATTAATACATGAGCTCGAAGAAAAATGGGATGCTAGCAGGTCAGCTTTATCCTTGGCTGAAGTGACAACAGAACCATCAGGTTTGGACAGAGGTGGGAGCAGAGATGGGCAAAAGTTGCTAGCTTTGGCAAGAGACCAGAATGCTCGGCTACCATTAGGGCAAGAAGCAAGTTTTCTACTCTTAGCCTGTTCAAACTCTAGTTTGGACTGATTAATAACTGCTTTACAATTGTTGCGAGCTTTGCTGTAGGCAGAAAATGAAACTGAAGAATTAGAAACAAGCCAATTACGATATGCAAAGTTCTTCTCTTGGACAGCCTTAGCACATTTATTGGAAAACCAAGGTTTAGATAAAGGACGAGATTTTAAAGTGGAGTGTGGGATAAAGGATTCCATTCCTGCAAGAATAATTTCACTGACACGATCTGAGCAAACGTTGACATCAGAAGTTTTGAAACAGTAATCAGACCAAGGAAAAGAAGAAAAGAAGTCTCGCAGGTCATCCCATTTTGCATTCTTGTAATGCCAAACAATACGAGGTTGGGAATAGGCATGAGATAAAGGTTCCATTAGAGAAGAGACATTCACCAAGTTGTGATCTGAAGTGCCTAAAGGACCTCTCACTTCAACCTTGTACTTAGAAGGGTTGTTTGTGAGAAAAAGATCAAGCGTATTGGCTGTATGATTAGGATTGTCCGGTATTCTTGTAGGTAAATGAACAATCTGTGCTAGGTCATTAGTAATTGCAAAAGCCTCAGCATCTCGACCTGCTGGGTCGGTGTAACTAGAAAATGGAAGCCAGCTGGAGTTGTGAACGTTAAAATCACCAAGGAAAATTACCTCACTGTTAGGAAAGTTGGACTGGAGAAAGTCAAGTTGCAAAGAGAGGAAGTCAAAGAGCTCCAAGTGATTAGTGGAGTTGGGAGAACGGTAGAGACAACAGATGAATTTTACACAATGAGGTAGAGAGATTTTAAGCCAGAGAAGATCAAAGAGAGGAGATTCCAAATTGCCAAGTCTCTGACAGGGAATATCAGAACGGACATATGCACAAGTACCACCTTTGAGGCGAAAGGAATCATACAGCAAATAATTTGGACATCTGAGATGAGCAGTAGTTGAATCAACTGATAAATGAGATTCATTCAGTCAGAAAAAGTACATGGGGTTTGGAAGACTGCAAGTGGAAATGGACATCGTTGAGATTAGAATTGAGACCACGTATATTTGTGAAATGAATTAGGAAGTCCTTGGGAGGTTTAGATCTTTTCGCAGATAAGCTTGCTCTATTATTTTGACAATTCGTGGTGTATTCAATAGTAAGAAAAAGTGGGTGGGACATGCTGTATGAAGTAATGAAATTTTTGGATATGGCGTACATGTGGTAAGAATATACCCAGATCCTTGACATAATGTGGCCTCAACAATGCTCCCCGCATACACACTACTCGGACTCCCTCCAGTCACTATCTGGCAGAGTAGAGGTAGCAAGATTATACACTAGCTGATCCGGAAGCTTCCTAGAGAGTTACCAATAGGTTCAGTCCAGTGTACTAACTAGCGGCCGGCCTGCGAACACCATTTTAGAGCTGTACCCTCGAAATGTAAGGAATATTGGATCTCGCCACGACATTCATCATAACCTCAAAAATCATCAATCATACTGCATGATGGAAGAGATAGGGAAGGGTTGGCTGGAAATTAGCTCTAGAGACTAAACATGGGTTCCACCACTTCAAGCCTCAAATAAGCAAAGTGGTGGTATTTCACCGGTTGATGAGGGTCATCTTCCACCTAGTACTGCCTGGTAACATCGAGGGGCGGCGTTCCTCCATGTGGTGTGGGCGCCACACCTCGACCCCTGCTTACGTTGGTTCCCACCTGGGTGGTCACCCACCATGTACTTGTGCATGAAGGTTATACCCAGGATTACTAACAGTCCCACCATCGTGAAGGTGCAAGCAGAGGATTTGGCTGTCATAGACCATCCGGACTTCGCCGAAATTGGGTCCACTTTGACTTGAGTGTCACCCGAATATCAGTTCCATCAGCGTTTTAGACTCCCAGGTAGCAAGAACAGCTTGTCTGGCATATCTGAGAGAATGTCTGTGACAACCTCAAGGACCTCAAGTTTGCAACCATAACTACTGAATTCAGCTGTTTCGTTATTAACAAAAAAAAAAATCAATAAATAAATAAATAAAATAAAATAAAACACAGGTCTGTATATATAAATAAAATAAAATAAAGACAGGTTCGTATATCCTAAGTGTCAACTGTATTAATTTTCAATTTTGATGCTTTTTGACATAGACTTGTATCCCCATTTCCTAACAAGAGTTATAGAAAAGCCACTGCAGTAACTATCTCCTGTCCCTATGATGTGCTTCAGTGTTGCACTATTAATAAAATGGATTTCTCCTAAAAGAAGTTATCTGTAATATAGCACCATTCCCCAGGTTAACATTTCAATGGTTTTATTACAATCTCAATAGGGGAAAGGAGCTAAGCATGCCATCAGTGTGACACTTAAAAACCCGATGTTAATTTAGCTCACCAAATGAGAGATGCTTAACGGTGAGTGAAATTTAATTCCATAAAGTAGAGTTTGAAGAATCTTCTCACCAGTAAGAGCCCAAAGAAGCATTATGTCTTAATCATGCACGAAGCTCTATTTAATTAAAGTAACAGGAGCCAGTTTCATTATTTTAATAATGAAATAGCTTTATTTCATGAAAATGTTTTAATGTTCTCCACTGGTAACAAAACTCTTATCCAGGTACATGAAACTTTTAAAACTGTATTCTGACTCGCTTTTTCAAGGAGCAAGTACCATCATTTATATACTATTCCTGATCATTGGATAGAAAGAAATGAATTCCTACAGCAAAAAAATAGAAATAAAAAATGTTGTTGTGCAAAATATATATTCCTTGGGGCAGCATTTCTGAAAACTAGTAGAGTTCTCATTTTGGTTTTCATTTAAGAATAACTTATGTGCCCCACCAAAAAGTAAATTCATACATAAGTGAATATGGAATTAAATTTAAATTTAAAAAAAAAAAAAAAAAAAGTTCCACTATGTTCAAAACAAAAAATAAATGTAAAAATTTCATTATAAAAGGTTATTTTTTCTTGCTTTTCTACCAGTGGTTACTATTTCAAATTTTCTTAAATTTCTTCACAATTTGCTTGAACAACAATAAATAATAATAATAAAGAGAGAAAGTGTAACTTTTTAATTAGTGCTTACCTGTAAATTTTGCTCTTTGGAATACCACGAACTGAAAGAGCTTGCATAAGAGTGTTGTTATATTGAAAATCACAGAGTGGGGTTAGTGACTGTATCTTTAATCCAGTAATGCTGCTATTTACCATATTTGCCAGAAAGGAATCTTTACTGATGGG
Organism: Mastigoproctus giganteus; assembly: GCF_048544385.1. Taxonomy (NCBI): domain Eukaryota; kingdom Metazoa; phylum Arthropoda; class Arachnida; order Uropygi; family Thelyphonidae; genus Mastigoproctus; species Mastigoproctus giganteus. Next base: position 15,014,134 of record NC_143575.1, read on the forward strand.
AAATGGCAAGCATGTACTAACAGCAGCAAGCTATCAAAGAGAGAAACATAAGACATTAAAATAGATATAGCAAAAAAGATAATTTAACAAAAAAAACCCAAAAAAAAAACAAAACAGGTATTACTATGTGCCATAAGCTAAGAAATCATATTAAGAAGCAGAAAAACCTCTAAGAAAATGTTAATGATAAAATATTTCAAATAATGCATAAATTGCTCTAATTTGATATTTCTGCATAATTAATGTGAATAACTGAACATCTACTTCACCAAAAGGAGTGAGAGACCAATACTCGGAGAAAAACAGGTTTAACAGAAAGAGCCAAAACATACATTTTCATTAATTTCATAATAAATATAGTTTTGACCAGGAGGATTTTGCTTTTAAATTTTGTAAGTTAGCAAACATGATGCACATCAAAAGTGAGGCACAATCGGTAATATAACTAATTGAACTTTGATTTAATTGCAAATAACTATTAATAATTTACTCATCATCTGTCATCATTCTGATATTCCACGGGTCGATGTATAAAGCTTTGCCACCATGTCCTGTCCATGTACTTCTCTTTGTTGTTGATTTCACTCCAGTTTTCTCCTCTCTTAATGACATCAGTCTTTATCCTGCCATCTCATTCTTAGTCTCCCCCTTGGTCTTTTGTCCCTTAATTGTAAATCAAACATTCTTCTTGGTAAAAACCTCTCATTCATCCTCTTGAGATGTCGAAACCATTTCAAATGGGATCTTTCAATCGTATACTGGAGTTTTTCAACTTGAATCCTCTCCCTAATCACATTATTCCTGATTTTGTTGCATACGTCAACAATGGGTACGTAATAGGTCTGATATACAGGGTGTCTCAAAAATATTGGTACAAACGTTTAGGAGAGGTAGGTAACATCTAAAGGAATATGAATCGCGTAGGAACCCATAACCGGAAACGTCACGGGAAAGTAGTAGCAGAGGCACAAGAAGCAGAAATGACACAAGACAGTAATTAGTGGCAAACATTTATTTGACATAATATTAACAATGGAGTACGAGATGGATGCATTTCATGATGTTACAACAGATGCTTGAAGGTTCCACCATGAGACGTGATGCATGCTTGACACCGACGCAGCGTGGATTGGCGGACACGGTTGAACACACCTGGAGTTTCTTTGACAATAGCAGCAGCGTAGATGAGTCTCGCCACGAGATCCATTTCCGTCTCCACAGGCAATTCATACATGATAGATTTGAGGGCTCCCCACAGAAAGAAATCAAGGCTCAATAAATCAGGTGAGTGTGGGGGCCAGGCAACGGGCCCCCACAACGGCCAACGGCCAATCCATCGATGCCCAAAACGCCTGTTCAAATGGTCACGAACACACCTTCCATAATGGGCAGGCGCCCATCATGTTGAAACCAAATGTTGCATCTCACATTTGCTGGAACATCGTCAAGTAACCCTGGTAGAACTTGTTCAAGAAAGATCCGATATTTAGCGGAGTTCATGCGGGAAGGTAACAGATATGGGCCGACTAAGCAGTCACCGACCATACCTGCCCACACATTTATTGTGAAGCGATGTTTTGCCGCATGGGGGTGCACACTGTGTGGGTTGTCGTGAGCCCACACATGAGCATTGTGCGGATTGAATAAGCCTTCCCAAGTGAAATAAGCCTCATCCGTGAACAAAACATAAGCTGGAAAATTCAAGTCTTGAACACTTCCTTGGAGAAACCACTGCGCAAAAGCCACACGTGCAGGATGATCTTGGGGGAACAGTAACTGAACCCTTTGGAGATGAAAGGGGTGTAAGGAATCGTCGTGCCAGACACGCTGTACACTGCAACGAGACACTCCTAAGGCAGAAGCAATGGCATGTGTGCTGGTAGTAGGATTATTCTGGACGGCATTCAACATACTTTCTTCCATGGCGGGAGGTAGCGTCGAACGTGGTCTGCCTGCACTACTCCTGTTACCTCTAAACGACCCATAATCGCACAAATTTTGATGCACATGCGCAAACAAACAGTGGTCTGGTACATGTCTGCCTGGGAAGCATTCTCCATAAATTCGTTGAGCAGCTCATCCATTGCCCTCTGCTAATCCATACACTAGGTGCATTTCTGCCAGCTCACAGTTCGTATATCGATGCATGCTCTTCATGCGGCAACTACTGCTTGAATTAGTAAACCAGAAATTTTCCCTCCCGCGAACTGATGAACAGCGCCGTGTACCGACTTACGGTGACGTTTCCGGTTATGGGTTCCTATGCGATTCACATTCCTTTAGATGTTACCTACCTCCCCTAAACGTTTGCACCAATATTTTTGAGACACCCTGTATAGCCTTTTTACACTTCAGTGGTATGTTCCTGTTCCAGATCAGATCTCTTGTCTGCCTATAGAAATTCCTGCCTGCTTGTATCCTTCTACTTATTTCTTTGTCTATCACTGCAGTCTTTGTAATGGTGCTTCCTAGATACTTGAAGTCGTTAACCATTTTTAGCTCTTTCCCTACCATTGTAATGTATCCATCAGGCTTGCCACTCCTCTTTAGAACCATTACTTCACTCTTCTCTGAAAACCAGTCCAAATTCATTGGCTATACTGGCCCACATATCAACTTGCTGTTGCACTTGTTACCTGTTCTCTCCCCATTTACCGAGGTCATCTGCAAAGAGCATGACTTTCATTTGGTCTTGTCCAAGTTGTTCTGTCACTCCACACTGCACATAGTTCAAAGCTCTGCATCAACCCCCATCACTGTTCTTACTTTGCTCACTGTGGTGGTGTACATATTCTCAGTTCTCTCCACAAGATGTTCCTCTATCCCTAAGTTTCTCAAAACCTCTCACACTTTCTCTCTCTTCACAGCATCAAACTCTTTCTCTATGTCCAAAAATGTCATCCATAATTCTTTATTGTGTTCTTAACATTTTTCCATCAGTTGCCTGATGCAGAAAATTAGATCCACCATCAATCTGCCAGGCCTAAAGCCATACTGCTCCTTGGCCATCCTATTTTCAATCGTTCCTCTTATCTTCTGCTCTAATATTCTTGTACAGCTTACTCACATGTGACGTCTCTATAACTGGAACACTTCTTCCTGTTCCTCTTCTTGAAAAATAGGATGCTCACACATTCGTTCCAGATCTTCAGCACCTGTCTCATCCCAGATCTTACAGAACAGTCTGTATATCCACGCTAACCCTGCCTCCCCCTATAGCCTTCAGCATATCTCCGTTTATCTCATCTATACCAGCAGACTTACCTGTTTTGATGTATTTCTATGCCTGCACTACATCATTCCACATCAAGTCTGTGGAATGATGTAGGTTTCTCTCCATATCTTCTTTTTCATTCCCTCTTTTATGATCAACCTGCCGTTGTCCCTTTTGCTGGCTCTCCTGCATGTTCAACAGATTTCAAAATACTTCTTCCATGTTTCTCTTATCTCTTCATCCTTGGTTATTAGGTTTTCATCCATCAAGTATTTTCCCTGATCACCATCTCTTCTCCTATTCCTCACCATACAGCATCTTTTTTATTACCATTGATATCTTGTCATAGAGTTTCACTCCATTTTTCCAACCACAGTCTTTTCTCCTCGTTAACTATCCTCCTGGCCTCTCTCTCTCTCTCTCTCTCTCTCTCTCTCTCTCTCTCTCTCTCTCTCTCTTTGCAGTTTCATATCTCTCTCTATTCTCATAATTTCTGGTCTGGAAGTAGGTCCTGATTTTTCACAGCCTCTCTCGTCTTCTCATTCCACCGTGGGGTTTCTTTCCATCTCCTTCTATTGCTTGTCCTTCCGCATACCTGCTGTCCGGCCTACTATGCAGTCTTTGAATGTTTTCCATTCTGATTGCATACTGTTTGCCACCATCTTAGGTACAACCTTCCTGAACTCTTCTCTGAACAGCGCCACTTTTACCTTTTCTTTCAACTTCCACACCCATAGTTTTCTCTCTCTTGTTATTTTGATCCTCTTCAATTTAGGTAATCTTAAAACTACAACAACTAACCTGCGATCACTACCCAAGGAGACACAAGGAATGACCTTGACATCCATTAGTCTTCTGTGTTCTCCTTATTCACGAGTATATAGTTAAGAAGGGATTACTGTCGATCGTCCCAACCGTATCTTGTCACTTTGTGACTCTTTCTCTTCATGAACAAGGAACAGAAATTCAACAGCCTGTCATCATCATTCCTAGGTCCCCAACCTTGCGGACCTATAACATATTCTAGTCCTTGTCTCTCCACTTCGACTTTTGCATTCAGATCACCCATGATGACTATATCTTCACCTGTGATGTTCTCTTCAAACTTGTCCTCAAACTCCAGCTTCTCTATTTCTTCGCAACTGGTTTGCAGTGCGTAACATTGTACTATCTTCAATGTTTTGCTGTCATTCATTTGCAGTTTAATTGACATGAGTCTGTCGCTGATATTATTCACCTCCAGTAGCCTTTCCTTAATCCTGTGATCTATACTGATGGCTACTCACTACATCACTCCCAGACCAATATAAGTAATAGACTCCTCATAACTCTCTACATCCATTTCCTTTCCATTTTGATTCACTCAATCTAAGTATGTTTATTTTTATGTCCTTTAATATGTCCACATTCCTCAATTTTTCTTGACAATGTCATAATACTGAGTTTAATATATGTCTTCGTCAGGCTTGTGGCTGTCACAGATACCACCAATAAGATCAGGTGTGTCACATCCGGGCTTATTACTTTTGAGGCTTCTTTTTTCGTTGAAGGCAATAAATTTAAGCTGCTGATCTGCCAAACCTGTTGCAATAATAATTTACTGTGAAATAAAATTTTATATTTTAGACCACAGTGGTTAGTGATAAAAAGGAGACTGCAGGCATAAAAAAACTGTTGAAAAAATTTCTCTGCATCTGTTGCAAAAATCTCCCTGAAGACGCCTGTCTTCCTACAAGAATTGTTTTCACTCCAAGCAACTCAAAGAGAAGATGACACTTAAGCACCATTTTCTTGTTTACTAATGAGCTGAAATTTTTGCTCATTCCTTTTCCATTTTAATATCATGGATACAAATTAAAAAAAAAAAAAAAAACGGGGAGACTAACATTAAAATTCACATACAACAGGAAAGGAACATTGCAAAATGTAAACAAACAAAATTAATATTAATAATTTAATTGAATAATCTATTATCGATATCACTACTGTTGCTACTTTTAATAATCCAACTGTTTAATTTTAACTGCAATTTTATGGTACAGCAAAATAGTTTGGAAATGAAAAAAAAACAACAAAGAATTTGATAAAATACACAGAGAAAGTTCACTCCAATAAAATGTTCCTTAAAGCTGCTTTATATTCAAAGTTTCACCTATTTACGTCAGATAAATTACCTTTCTTCCCCAAGATGCCAAATTCTCCGTTAATTCTACCATATGTATTGAGTTGTTCTTTAGTCGTGTTGGAATTGTTAAGGCTTCTAAGGTAGCTGCCAGCACTGCACTTGTATGGTAAGGTAACTCAGCCTATTGATATGAAAAAGCAGCTATCAGTTAAATGTGGCAAAGGAAAAACACATTAAGAGAGCAAACAGTATATAGTTAATGAAAAATCATTTAATATAATCCATAACTCGTGAAAAATGCATCTAGAAAGAGACTTCATAGTTCACACTTAATAAACCTCATTTCATTTAATAAGAACAAAGGGTGGGGTTGAGTTCAGTTGAGTCACACAAAGAAGCCTTTCCTCACATTCTGCTAAAAGCCAGTTATAAGTGAATATTCAATCATTCACCTCTAAGGTGAAACTGTAGAGTTACATATCTAGCTGAATCAGCTTAGCCAGATATGTATATCTTCAATGTTGAAGGTTCATCCAGCACAAATAGAAATTGGATTAAATTAATAGTGTTCATATTTAAGTACGATCCCTTTTTCAGTCTTCAGTACGTAAACATACAAACTATCACTGGTCTATAACCAACTGTTCAGCAAACATGATTAAAAACAAAATCTGTAATTGTTTCTAGATGTTAAGTTCTTCTAAATTTTTAACTTTACTGTAGATAAAAACCCTGGAGGAAAAGCAGGGTAAATCCTCAATGCAACAAAGGTAACCCAAACTCAAGGAAATGGACCAATTATCCACTTACCTTGTATCTACCATTTGGGATCTTAGTTCAAGTCTCTTGAGAAACACTTTAGTCGCAAAATCCTGGAAAGCTTCAAAATTTCCTGGACCACCCACAAGTAGGTGAACATTACTGTCTAACAATTCCAAAATTTTTCTCATCAGTATCTGTCTTGCATCAGAATTGAGATGACAGTAAAACAAAACATGAAGCCAAGTTTCTGCTTCATCAAGGATCTGGCTCAAGCCCCCTCCCAAACAGTTTTGACCCGAGTGAGCTATGTCCTGTTAGTAAATACGAAGTACTCATCCTAAGAGAAAACCACGGCTTCACAGTTTTCAAATCCACATATTCAACCTTTGGAATGAATTTTCTTGTTACCTCTCCATACTAACTACTATTCGAGTGTTGTTGCCAAACTTCTACAAAGCAAGTCAAAATCCTTGTTTCTTCATTTTTGAGATTATTAGCTGGATCAGAGATGCTAGACCTGGTGTCTGGTGCACCCTTGCTGCTATATGCCTGTTGGTTCTGGCCAATGGCAGAATATGTTCTGTTGCTGGCCAGAAGTAATGGCTTGGGCTATGCCCAGTACTGAGGACTCAGCGGAGAATGGGGAACCCTGGAGCCCGCAACAATGATACCAGATATCTGAATTTGTGACCGTTTTGATTCATCGATGTAATAGTGGAAGAAAGTGACATATGGCCATATCAGAATGATGTGCACTTACACTCGTGCTCTTTTGCATCAGCTACCTTATCTATTTTCACAATTACAGTTAAATTTACAAAGGGAAAGCACAAGCACTCAACTATACCTGAACATTTATACACAAGCATAAAACCCAAGGTTAACAAGGTTGAGGAATGCATTGTACATACCATTTTGCTTGTTTTGGTTTTGGTTTTTTTTTTTTTTTTTTAGGAGCATTAGCAACTAAGGCCATATTGCTCTGGAATATGCGGTGGTCATTCTCTGACCTTTCCGCATCCTCTGTATTTGGTGGTGACGGGCTCGAACCCCGGTCTAATCAAGAAGCGTGTGCTACGCACTGCTGCTCCTTCCCACCTGGCTACGGAGACGCCTATTTTTTTTTGCTTGTATGATGAGTTTATCTTTTCTGATTTATATTAACTGATGTGCAGATAATTCACACATACAGCCTTTTTCTTTACAATTTGATCATATATCTTGCATTAAGTTATAATACACGATACAAGTTCAATCTATATATATAAATTTCTGATTCCAGGTGATTATTAGAAGCACACCACATCTTTCAGGAATGGTATTTATAAAAAACTTTCATTTGCAATGAAACATTTCTGATACTAAAAATCTCAGTAATCAACTTACTTGTATGATAAGATATGATGCAAAAATTAAAGAGATGCCAAAGAAAATATATAATTGCTTACTTTATATGTGAGGTAAGGAAATGAAAGGGAAGATTGCATTGATAATATGAGGTGATCTGAAGTACACAAAGGAGAGAAAAGGGCACTCAAATTCACTAGACTTTCAAAACTTAGTAATGTAGTAAGAAGACGGTGCACTTCTGCTACTTTTGCCTGCAGGGAAAAAATAAAAAATTATCAACAATTACTGTCTTTTAAACGCTGCTAATACACTAATTTAATAATACTACTAAACTTTAAAAAAGTGGATCAATAAGATTGCCTACCACAAGTTTTGTTCATTGGTTTCTTTGAAATTTTTGCAGTTCTACTTAATATGATTACCATTACTTTTTTGTTGCTATAGCATACCTATTTGTTTCAGAATTAAAGTGTTATGAATGAAATGAAAAATTAAACAGTTTAATGCATAGAGTCTCAAACTACCACAATAATATTTTCATTCACTCTAAATTATATTTTTGCCAAGTTTAATGATACTGAGTGAAAAACTGAAACATTCTGTTGGGTTCAAAATCAATAAATTACTTAAACTTTGTGTTTTATAGTCAGACATGTACCAAATACCTAAAAAAAAAAAATCTTCTCTAAGTAAATTTAGAGAAAAAACTTCAGACATATGACAGCTATAAAACATTATTGTACACAAGTTGGCAAGAGCCTCGGAGAACAAACTAAGTTCTCTACAATCTATATCAATCTCATCATGAAGCAAATCACTGTCTCACACTTGAATTTCAAATAAAAGTGCTGATCCCCTAAGGAGAAGCATGCTGCTATTTATTTTAAACATATGATATTACATATATAGCTATTTCAGTAACTGAAGTTTTTGCTCTAATTCATTACTAGCTGTCAGATCTTTAATTGTATGGGCTTACCCACACAGTTAAAGATCTGACAGCAATGAAATGGCAATAAGCCCTGAAAGCAGCCATCTGGGAAATGGCATGATATATTTCAAATAAATAAGAACATGCTATTACTTAGGGAACAGTGCTTTTTATTTGAAGTGCAAATTTGGGACAGAGGCCAACCTTGGTGGCTTGTTTCACTATCAAGTATCTAGTATGATGCATTTTGTGGCATTAAGTTTGCTGTTTGCTATATGCTCAGCTGGTTTTTGCCAACTTCTGTACAGTAATGTAAACCTTTCCCCCGAATAATAAGAGATATGTTCACATTTCCCTATTTGAAAGTGTATTAAATATATAACATAACAAAGATACTGATAAGCAGAATCTAATAAAGTTTGAAGAAAGTGCTACCACAAATTGTTTGTTTGTTCTTGATTTTTCTGGACTGAAAGTAGTTAAACACATATGCATACACACTAAACAACAAAGAAAATAGCATAACCGCTGATACAAAATTATGCACATAAGGACTCTGATGAACCTGCACAGTTATAAAACATTTTCTATATAAAAACAGTCTAACAATGATGCCACTTTGATTATCTATAAGGGCATAAAGGACTCCATAGTGAGTGGTCAGGAGCGGAAGTGCAATAGCATACGCTCTTTGAGTAGACCAGGGTTCAAGCCCCCGACTGCTAAATACAGTCGATCTGCCAACCCGCAGTGGACCAGCATGGCAGATTATGGTCCATTTCCCTCAACATGAATTGTTCAGGAGGCTTCCATCCTGCAGTGGGTTGATAATGGTTGCAGTTTACTTTTTTAAGGGCATTATGTGGAACAGTTTGGCAATAAAATTAATTTATAATGATAAGTGCATACCCAATGTATGTCAAAATGCCAGGTAACTCACATAACTTTTGCTAGCTAGATCTAGTAATGATAACAGCAATCATAACTATCAGCATTTGATCTCAGAAAATTACATTTATCTTCTGGTTTCACTAGTTCATGGTCTTTATTTTGTGTCCTACTTTTATTTTTGAGTAAAAAATTTACTTTTTTTTTTAAGGACTATTTCTAAATATCAGAACTAGTCTTTAAAAATAATACTGCTTATTACTTTTGATGATGAAAAAAAGCTATTCGCTTTCTCCAATAAGAAATCGTCAGACTTTCTTATTGAAGAAGAAAAGAAAGCCCTGTCAGTATTACAAAGGAAGATGAAAAGATTAAAGGCCCACTTCAAATAGAATCCTTACACACACCAGCAAGAGTTATTTCAGTAATTAGACATTTTACGGTTGTTGTGATATACTCATTTGTTATTCTTAGGAAAGATTTAAAATCAAACAAACACACAACTATATTGTTTTCAGTGATACTGCATGACTGGAATTTGGGGGCTGGTTACTCACACACTAGCAGGGCTTTTGTGGATTTATTGGATGATTGTTTTCTACATCAGCATGTTCGGGAGGCAACTAGAGGGAGTAACACTCTTGATTTGATTATCAGCAGAGATTCTTCATGCATTAAGAATCTGCAGATAAATGAACCACTAGGTGGCAGTGATCACAGTGTGCTGAAGTGGGATTTACTCAAAGAGGTAACTACCATTAGGGGTAAAGGGAAGGGTTATTGCTTCCGTAAAGGCGACTACGATGGACTGAGACAGTATTTAAATTCTATACAGTGGGACCAACTGATGATGTTACCAACAGCAAATTCGAAATGGGAAGCATTCAAAGAACTTATCTTGGAAGCTACTAGGCTTTACATACCAACTAAGAAATATTGTTCAAGGTTTAGGCCAAAATGGATGTCAGATGAACTAATGAGGCATATGGCAGAGAAGAAAAATGCATGGGATACTTACAAATTAACACATGACACAGAAGCCTATGATAGATACAAGTTGATATGCAACCAAGTTACAAAGGAGGTTAGGCAGGCAAAGGCAGATTACAAGAAATCCTTGGCAAGGGATGCAAAGAAAAACAGCAAAGAGTTCTTTACTTATGTAAACTCTAGAAGGAAGGGGATGAATCAGATTGGTCCACTTGATATTGATGGGTCAACTGTTGATGATCCTGCTCAGGTAGCTAACAAACTAAATGAATATTTTGCATCGACATTCACACATGAGGAGTTATTCAGCAAGGGGAATGCCAGAGGTGTATTCAACTCTAGCAGTAAGCTACAGAATCTTGAAATAACTGGGAGTAAAGTGGAGGAGAAACTGTTGAAGATAAACACAAGAAAGGCACCCGGGGTGGATGGGATCTATCCAGTTATATTAAAGGAGGCAGCAAAGGAAGTAAGCAAACCCTTAGCCATAATTATGAGAGCTTCCTTGGACTCAGGGGAGGTACCCATAGACTGGAAATGTGCAAATGTGACCCCAATTCACAAAGGGGGATCAAAGGCTGACCCAAGTAATTATAGACCTGTGAGCTTAACTTCTGTTATCGGAAAATTAATGGAGGCACTGATTAAAGAAGCACTGCAGGATCATTTAGACAAGACTTCAGTTATAGCTCAGACACAGCATGGTTTTGTTAAGGGGAAGTCTTGCCTGACCAACTTGATTGGATACTATGATGCAGTCACAAAAGAACTGGATGCAGAGAATAACTTTGATATTATATACTTGGATCTTAGAAAGGCTTTTGATACTGTTGCACATGGAAGACTGCTACACAAATTGGAGCAGTGTGACATTGGAGGCAAATTGCTGCTATGAATAAAGGGGTGGTTGAGGGGGAGAAGACAGAGAGTGGTAATCAATGGACACTGCTCATCGTGGACTAATGTTATTAGTGGAGTCCCTCAGGGCTCAGTGTTGGGTCCATTATTGTTTTCTGTATTTATAAATGATATTGATGATGGTATATCAAGCTTAATGTCCAAGTTTGCAGATGATACAAAGGTTGGCAGGGTTGTCAAGGACACTACTGACACTATGCTGCTGCAACAAGATCTGGAAAGGTTGAGCAGATGGGCTGAGAGGTGGCAAATGAAGTTTAACATTGACAAATGTAAAGTACTACACATGGGAAACAGCAACCCCAGAGCAACGTATCAACTCTGTGGTACTACACTGACAGTGGTAGAGAATGAAAGGGACTTGGGGGTGATTGTGCAGGCAGATATGAAGTACTCTGAGCAGTGCAGATGGGCTGCAAGAGTAGCTCATGGAGTATTGTCAATGATATACAGGAATTTTTCCAGCAGGGATAAGGAGGTGATTATTCCATTGTATAAGGCAATGGTCAGGCCACACCTAGAGTACTGTATACAGGTCTGGAGGCCTCATTTCAAGAAGGATGTAGAGCTGCTGGAACGAGTACAGAGAAGGGCAACAAGATTAGTGAATGGAACAAAGGGGTGCTCTTACGAAGAAAGGCTTAAGTTTTGCAAATTACAGTGTCTGGAGACTAGGCACCAGCGAGGTGATCTGATAGAGGTGTATAAAGCCTTGAATGGTTTAAGCATGCTCAATGCTGATGGGATTCTTCCTCTAGCTCAGAAAAATCACCTGAGAGGGCATAAATTCAAATTGAGGAAGGACAGATGTAAGATAGACGTGCGGAAATTTGCCTTTAGCCAGCGGGTGGTTGGTTGGTGGAACAGACTGCCATCTCTTGTGGTGGAGGTTGATAGCCTAAATAAGTTTAAGGCTCAGCTGGACAGGTATTTTGAACGAACAGAGGGGTGAAGTGGAAGTGAGTTTTTTTTTTTTTTTTTTGGCTGATGCTGCATAAGCTTGCTTTCTTGCATCAAATGCCTCTACTAATGCTAATGCTAATGCTAATTTTCAACTCAGTCTGCAATAAAAGTGATGTGGTCAATATAGTTAAACATTACAAAACTCAAATTAGTTATTTGGTTTGTATAACATTTAAAACTTTGAAGAAAACTGATCTGTTTAGTTTCCTCACTAAAAAAAATTGTTTTTAGCCATGCCAAAACTGCACTGGAGATCTTTTAAGATTACATACAGACTCAATCATATACTCATAAAATGCAATCTTTTCTTTTCCATCATGCAGTATGATTGATGACTTTTGAGATGAACATCGTGGCAAGATCCAATATTCCTTACATTTCGAGGGTACAGCTCTAAAACGGTGTTTGCAGGCCGGCCGCTAGTTAGTACACCGGACCAAACCTATTGGTAACTCTTTAGGAGGCTTCCGAATCAGCTAGTGTATAATCTTGCTACCTCTAATCTGCCAGATAGTGACTGGAGGGAGTCCGAGTAGTGTGTATGCGGGGAGCATTGTCGAGGCCACATTATGTCAAGGATCTGGATATATTCTTACCACGTGTACGCCATTTCCAAAAATTTCATTACTTCATGCAGCATGTCCCACCCACTTTTTCTTACTATTGAATACACCATGAATTGTCAAACTAATAGAGCAAGCTTATCTGCGAAAAGATCTAAACCTCCCAAGCACTTCCTAATTCATTTCACAAATATACATGGTCTCAATTCTAATCTCAATGATGTCCATTTCCACTTGGAGTCTGCCAAACCCCATGTACTTTTTCTGACAGAATCTCAGTAATCGGTTGATTCAACTACTGCTCATCTCAATTGCCCAAATTATTCGCTGTATAATTCCTTTCGCCTCAAAGGTGGTACTTGTGTATATGTCCATTCCGATATTCAATGTCAGAGACTTGGTAATTTGGAATCTCCTTTTTTCAATCTTCTCTGACTTAAAATCTCTCTACCTCATTGTATCAAACTCATCTGTTGTCTCTACCGTTCTCCCAACTCCACTAATCACTTGGAGACGAAAATCACTTGGAGCTCTTTGACTTCCTCTCTTTGCAACTTGACTTTCTCTAGTCCAACTTTCCTAACAGTGAGGTAATTTTCCTTGGTGATTTTAATGTTCACAACTCCAGCTGACTTACGTTTTCTAGTCACACCGACCCAGCTAGTCGAGATGCTGAGGCTTTTGATGACCTGCACAGATTGTTCATATACCTACAAGAATACGAGACAATCCTAATCATACAGCCAATACGCTTGATCTTTTTCTCACAAACAACCCTTCTAAGTACAAGGTCGAAGTGAGAGATCCTTTAGGCACTTCAGATCACAACTTGGTGATTGTCTCTTCTCCAATGGAACCTTTATCTCATGGCTATTCCCAACCTCATGTTGTTTGGCATTACAAGAATGCAAAATGGGATGACCTGCGAGACTTCTTTTCTTCTTTTCCTTGGTCGGATTACTGTTTCAAAACTTCTGATGTCAACGTTTGCTCAGATCATGTCAGTGAAATTATTCTTGCAGGAATGGAATCCTTTATCCCACACTCCACTTTAAAATCTCGTCCTTTATCCAAACCTTGGTTTTCCAATAAATGTGCTAAGGCTGTCCAAGAGAAGAATGTTGCATATTGTAATTGGCTTCTTGCTAATTCTTCAGTTTCATTTTCTGCCTACACCAAAGCTCGCAACAATTGTAAAGCAGTTATTAATCAGTCCAAACTAAAGCTCGAACAGGCTAAGAGTAGAAAATTTGCTTCTTGCCCTAATGGTAGCCGAGCATTCTGGTCTCTTGCCAAAGCTATTGGCCGCAACTTTTGCCCATTTCTGCTCCCACCTCTGTCCAAACCAGATGGTTCTGTTGTCACTTCAGCCAAGGATAAAGCTGACCTGCTAGCATCCCATTTTTCTTCGAGCTCATGTATTAATGATCTTGGTAAAACACCTCCCACCATTCCTAACACGCTCCATTCAATGCCTCCTGTGGTCTTCCGTCAAAAGGATATCAGAAGGATTTTGATGAATCTTGATGCTAAGAAAGCTCCAGGTCCTGATGGTATTTCTCCACTTGTTCTCAAAACCCGTGCTCCTGAACTTACTCCTATTCTTTGCCGCCTTTTTTCACTTTCTTATTCCAAAGGTGTTTTTACTTCTACTTGGAAATTTTCTCATATCCAGCCAGTTCCTAAAAAGGGTGACAAATCCCTCCCATCCAATTATCGTCCCATTGCAATTACTTCTACTCTTTCTAAAGTAATGGAGAAATCAATTAACCGCCAGATCTTAAACTACCTAGAAACCTTCCGTGTGATCAAAAATCGCCAGTATGGATTCCGTCAGTGTCGATCCACTGGTGATATTCTGGCTTATGTTACCCATTTATGGACTAATTCAATGGAAAGGTCTGGTGAAACACAAGTAGTTGCTCTTGACATCTCAAAGGCTTTCGATCGTGTTTGGCATAAAGGTCTTCTAAACAAGCTTCCATCTCATGGTTTGCCAACTGTTTTTAAAAAAAAAAAAATAAATTTTCTGTTTATACTCCGGGACGACCAAACGATCAGAGGAGTTCACAAGATAGACAGAATACAAGAAACAGCACCGTATTCAGCAGTCACGGGTTTGAACCCCGGTCACTCAAGGCACGTGTACTTATGCTCCCGCGCGCCTGACCACTAGGCTACGGCGGCCTTTTAGTAATTGGTTATCCTGTTTTCACTCTGATCGCTCACTGAGAGTGATGGTAGATGGCTCTGTCTTCGAACTTCTCCACTAATGCCGGTGTCCCCCAAGGTTCAGTTCTTTCCCCCACTCTTTTCCTCTTGTATATTAATGACCCTTCCATTGACTGGAAATCCTATCCATAGTTTTGCCGATGATAGCACATTGCATCTCACTTTCCATTTTGAGAAATCTTGCCATGCTCAATCAGCTTCAACTTCTCGAAAATCTGCTACCAATTCCTTAAATGTCAATCTTCAGGTAATTCTCCAGTGGGGCAAAGACAACTTAGTTGATTTCAACCCTTCTAAAACTCAGTCTTGTCTTATATCTCGCAAAAAGGATTTTTCTGCTCCTATGCTTATCTTTGGTGACACTCCGATTTCTAGGCAAAATGATATATCTCTTTTGGGGATTACCCTGACTTCTAATCTCTCTTGGCACAAGCACATTACAAATATTGCTTCTTCTGCATCTAAAAAAACTAGGTTTTCTGTTTCGCTCTCAACCTTACTTTTCTTCCATACAGCTGCTCACTCTGTATAAATCACAAATCCCCCCTGCCATGAAATATTGTTCCCACATCTGGGGTGGTGCCCCCAAAACCTCTCTCAGGCTTCTTGATTCCATTCAGAAGAGGGCAGTTAGGTTAATTAATGACTCATCTCTAACAGAGTCTCTGCACTCGCTGTCTCATAGACGTACTGTTTCTGCTGCATGCCTCTTCTACAGATACTTCCATGTGCACTGTTCTTCTGAATTGGCTTCTATAATTCCCACCCTCTCTTTCAAAACAGTCCAAACACGTGCCGCCACCAGCCAACATCCATTTACTGTCCAACTTCAAACTCACAGAACCAACTTTACATCTTCCTCATTTATTCATTCAACTGCCGTTTTCTGGAACAACCTTCCTTCATACTTATTTCCTGAAAATCACAGTCTACAGAAGTTCAAGTCCAATGTCAACAAACATCTTCTTTCGTCCTTTCAACCTCCATCCCAAGCATGGTACCAAGTACCAGTACTATAGGTTCTAATACCTCTCGTGTTTGGGGTTTACATAAAAAAAAAAAAAAAAAAAAAAAGAAAAAAGAAAAAAATTATTTTAGTAAAAAATCATGTACGTTTGAGGATCAGTAACAAGTTAGTTAATGTATATGGTGCATTACATTTCAGATGCATTTGACTTTTTGCTTAAATTAATTGAATTTTTTTCTTTATCCATGATTAATAAAAGTGAAAAGTAAGCATACTTATCTCCTAATCAATTATTTAGTAAGATTGTTCTTTACAGAACATGTAATGAAACTATACTTTTACTTCTCTAAACTTAGCCATTCGTTTTAATTACAACTGTATAATATTTATCACTCTCCTCCTGTATACTTTTTTTTAAGTATCTTTTCTCTATATATATGTATCTTTTCACAAGCAATGCCACATTCACGAGTCATACATGAGTCTTAACAATACATGCAAAGCATGCATGGACTACCTAAATTTAACAATACTGCATTAAAACTACATTTAATCTATAAATTTCTTTTTTTCATTCAAACTGTATGGGAAAAAAATGAAATAATAATTGCTGATTTTCTATTTATCTGATTTTAATGAAAGTCCATCCTCTAGAAGTTGAGTTGTTACATACAGAAGGATGGATAGGGTAGTAAAGACAAAAGGCACTTATGCACATATATGCAAACATACCTAAAAATGGGAATAGCTATACAATGATTACAATAATTGAACTACAATAATTCTGAAATAATGGTATGTGAAATCAATTATAGTATAATTGATTAATTTGATACTGGATTATCCGAAATGCAGCGATTTCAATGTCACTATTGTTGCCAACCAATGAAATATAGGGTTTTATGAATCATTCAAAATAAGTCTAAAATGAAATTTGAAGTCTGAATTGGGCACAACTTGTGAGTACCTTGTCTAATTCAAAAAAAAAAAAAAAAAAATGCTGAAACCGTACAGGTAAACACTGTTACAATGAAAATTTACTAGTGTACTGCACATAGTATTGTTATACAGTATATGACACCTTTAAACTACATTTCTATTCACCTCTAAAGAACAGAATGAGGAAACACTTAGAATTCACATAACTGTAACTTACACTACTAGTGCACATGTAATCCATTTTGTTTACACTACAAGGGAAAAATACTAATCATAAAATCACTGATCCCTAATGCTACAAAATTCATGATTTACCATGTAGGCAGGTACTGTGCAAGAATTTACATATATGTGTTCAATTTGAGAGTGCATAAAAAAATATATGATTCAGAGCAGGAAAAAACACTTCTGCACTCGATGTACAAAGATGTACAAAAACATTAATAATTCTTCTTTAGGGAATTCACAACACAGTACGAAAAATCTTTTTCATGTAAGAATTGAAAAATCTTTTTCGATTCTTACATGTAAAGCAAAGTCACAGAGTTTTGTTTTTACCACCATAATAGTTATACAGCTCCATATATATGAGCTATACATTAAAACAAGTATGGTATTTTTTATTAGGTATAATTGTGCACACCTTCTAAACAGAAGAAATTCATATTTTTGGATATCATATGCTTTTTAATACATGTAATCCATGCAAAAAAACGGTGACATTTCTCTCTTCCAGCACTGCTACATATTCAGTAAACTTCATAAAGTAGCACTAAACTGCTCTTGCTAATTATAGCTACATAAGCTGCTCATAGACTGCTTGCATGAACTGGGGACAAGTTGGATGTTACTTTAAAACAGCTGACAAAGAGTATTACCATTATCATTAGTAGAGACATATGATGCAAAAAGCAAGCTTATACAGCATCAGCAAAAAAAAAAAAAAAAAAAAAAACACGCTTCCCATTTCACCCATTGAGAAGGTTGGCAGGGTTGTCAAGGACACTACTGACACTATGCTGCTGCAACAGGATCTGGAAAGGTTGAGCAGATGGGCTGAGAGGTGGCAAATGAGGTTCAACATTGACAAATGTAAAGTACTACACATGGGAAACAGCAACCCCAGAGCAACGTATCAACTCTGTGGTACTACCCTGACAGTGGTAGAGAATGAAAGGGACTTGGGGGTGGTTGTGCAGGCAGATATGAAGTTCTCTGAGTAGTGCAGACGGGCTGCAAGAGTAGCTCATGGAGTATTGTCAATGATATACAGGAATTTTTCCAGCAGGGATAAGGAGGTGATTATTCCATTGTATAAGGCAATGGTCAGGCCACACCTAGAGTACTGTATACAGGTCTGGAGGCCTCATTTCAAGAAGGATGTAGAGCTGCTGGAACGAGTACAGAGAAGGGCAACAAGATTAGTGAATGGAACAAAGGGGTGCTCTTACGAAGAAAGGCTTAAGTTTTGCAAATTACAGTGTCTGGAGACTAGGCACCAGCGAGGTGATCTGATAGAGGTGTATAAAGCCTTGAATGGTTTAAGCATGCTCAATGCTGATGGGATTCTTCCTCTAGCTCAGAAAAATCACCTGAGAGGGCATAAATTCAAATTGAGGAAAGACAGATGTAGGATAGACGTGCGGAAATTTGCCTTTAGCCAGCGGGTGGTTGGTTGGTGGAACAGACTTCCATCCCTTGTGGTGGAGGTTGATAGCCTAAATAAGTTTAAGGCTCAGCTGGACAGGTATTTTGAACGAACAGAGGGGTGAAGTGGAAGTGGGTTTTTTTTTTTTTTTTTGGCTGATGCTGCATAAGCTTGCTTTCTTGCATCAAATGCCTCTACTAATGCTAACTCTGACATGTCTTGAACTTGCACAGATACTTTAAACCTATTTAAATTTAACTTCAAATTAACCAGGCTTTACTGTACCTAAAAATGTAAAAAAAAATGTAAAAAAAAAGAATTTCAACTAATTCACAATTAGCTGAAAGTGAAAGTTTTTATCATTCAGAATTACAAACAACCTCAAATAAAGGCACTACTTCTCTTTTTCCCTATTTGATCTTTCTATAGACTGTAATTAAGAAAATTTTTAGAATATGTGAAACAAAATAGCTACCTGTGGTTTCTTGTCTAACCAATAATCATGCTGATAAAGTGGAAAGCACAATCTCACTTTGTTTGCATATTCATCTTCTAGATGCTGAAGGACACATTTTGCAACCCCAGCAAAACCATCATAGCCATCAAACAGTACATGAAAACCCTAAAAAAAAATTAGACTTCATATGTTAAAAACAAAAGAAAATTCGCTACAACTTCATTTTGATAAAAACGAACCATCTTAACATTTAAATCTACCTGGGCTATCTAGGCTAACAGTACTTGCACACATACACTTCTGAAAAAAGGCAGTTATATACATTATATAACAGAAGAATAACCCCTGCAAGCAGTGAGGTCAGAGGACTCAGCATTGGCAGGAGTTAAGTATGTAGTTACTATCCACATGAATTTATGTAGCCTTTGTTTTCATGGTGTAGAGCTATGACTCAAAATGTGAAACAAATTAATACCAAACACTCTTGGAGTGGTGCAGCATCCACCATTTTTGTATTCTTAAACAGTGGAAAGAGGGTTTAATGGAGAATGCCCAGAAATTGTTGACTATTCTCCAATAATGAAGTCTGGAGGAAGACAAAATGTCATGGTGTAAGACTGTTTCTTATGGTTTGAACTAGGGCCTCCACATTGTCATGCCTAAAGCTCTTGCAAGTCATAAGCTACATAGACATTCTGGGCAATTTAATACTATCTACACATACCTATTTCTAAAGAAATGTACTGATATATGCGGGATGATGCTTACATCCACAAAATTAAGTTGTACGCACCTAATTTGAGGAGCAAAATAATAAAGATGTGGGATGGTGGCACAGAATCTTGACCGAGTCCTTGGCATGTTACTGAAATTATCTAATAAATCAGATCAGGACAGAACCAACACACTCCTCACTGACCAAGTAGTTGCAGTTGACAACTGCTCTGAAGAAAGAGTAGGAAAAAAAAAAAAAAAAAAAAAAATATATATATCAATTGAATGCTAGCATAAATAAATTGAAAGTATTCCACAGATGTCATAAATATACAATGTAAATTTGCATTATCAATTCCCTCAATGAATACTCATTTTCTTGAAAAGTACTAGAGTCTAAATGCTTCTGAGGGTATAGTGTAAAAGATTACTCTTTCATATGGAAAATGTTTTATTAAGAACATAAGACAATCAGTCAGAATAGGCCTAGAAAACTTTAAAATGTTGCTGATGAATTAATATTATACACTTTTCAAGAACACATTTCATTAGTAATTTCATTCTCATATTTTTCATGTCATTTTCAGTAAGAATATTCCTAAATGAAAGGAACACAGTTTTAAACAGTGAAATTGGAAAGAAAAAACTACTGGGCTAACAACCATTAGAAAGAAAAGCACTGCATAACGAAGGATATTATGATGTGCAGCTATTCAAGCCTAATTTGTCAACACAAAGTAGTAGCCAATACCTGTTAGCTGCTTAGAGTAGAAATCAATGAAATTTGCAAGAGTAATAGATGATACTGGGAAGTGACAAATAATATTACTATCTGGTGGCATAAGAATGCCCTAGGTCCATTTGGTCCACAAATTCTGATGATTATTGGGAATTACTGACAATTTCACATGATCGTGGGCAGTTTTTATCTAATGTGTGCTGAGGGAATTCTAGAAATAAGAACTCTACCTATCTCAGTATGAAAATTCCTTATATCACACAACCTTATTAATGCAAGAAATCAGAGATTGATACTATGAAAAACACAATTTGAGATCAGTCCAAAGCAATCTAGATTTGCAATCTTAAACCGACGAACTATCTCTGTGATATTCTGAAGGAACAACCAAAAGCTAGCACCCAGCTTCTGTTTGTTTGTTATTTGGTTTTTAGGAGCATCAGCAACTAAGGCCATATTGCTCCGGGGATATGGCGGTGGTCATTCCATGACCTTTCCGCATCCTCCGTATTTGGTGGTCATGGGCTCGAACCCGGTCTAATCAAGAAGCGTGTGCTAAGCACTGCTGCTCCTGCCCACCTGGCTATGGAGGCGCCCCAGCTTCTGTGAACATACTAATGTTTCAAGAGATGAGTGCCACAAAATTACAGCAGCTATATACAAAAATCTTTTACAGTCACACCATACATTGTTTGTTTCGCTCAAATCTATTCCTAAGAGGCGTGTGTGTGTGTGCATGCGCATGTGCATGATTGCATGCACATAAGCATACAGGGTGACTCAAAATTGTAGGTGAATATTTCACAAGGAAGTCTCACATAAAAATAAACAAGTTATATAATGTATACAGAATTAAATTTCAAGTGCATTCTATTTTCGCATTAATAATTAACTTTATTTATTTTTATGTATTATTAAATTAAAGTCTAAGAGGTTCTAGTTATCATGTGATCAATTACTAAATAAATAGCAAATTTTTTTACTTAGTAATTGAGAAGTGAGTTACTTTTATAGGAGCTTAGATGATTTATAGAGTTCCTTAATGAACCATTGTATAATCAACTTAATAATGTAAATAGCAATAAGAGCTTAACAGACGGTACTCACCTCAATTGATCTGCTTAGTTACATGGAGTTGAAGTGGAAATTAAGTTTAAAATAAGTTAAATTGAATAAATACAGAATTGTTAAAACCTGTAATTAAAATTTGCTCAAGGAAGTAGAAGTGCACTACCTCATCCCTGGTTCTCACTTGAAAAAATATTAATATGAAACAAGTGAAGCCAATAGTCACAACGAGCAACTTTCATGTTAAACGTCTTCGGTTGGCAATGATAGGAGAAAAAGAAATTGTGTATTTAAAGAATTCCTATGTTTCCATAATGCATTTCAATCTTATGGGAATCTTATGCTCGTAAGATTCCAGACCGGAGAAAGGTTGGTTGGCAGTTTCGTATTTAGAACGTTAAATTTAGTGTTATGGCGACACCATTCTATGACAAGTGCCTTATGTTGGAAGATTTTGTAACTAGATCCTAATTTAATAATTGCAATGGCTGAATTGACCAGGGGGTTGTAGTTGTGAAAATGTACATGGTTTGTAAGTTCGGTGCTGGTTTGATTCGTTCTGAAGCTATTATGATGGTAATAAGCACATATATTGGAAGTTTTTTCATATTAATATTTTTTCAAATGACAACCAGGGACGAGGTAGTGCACTTCTACTTCCTTGAGCAAATTTTAATTACAGGTTTTAACAATTCTGTATTTATTCAATTTAACTTATTTTAAACTTAATTTCCACTTCAACTCCATGTAACTAAGCAGATCAATTGAGGTGAGTACCATCTATTAAGCTCTTATTGCTATTTATATTATTAAGTTTTATAGGAGCTTTGTTATTTATTTAGTTATTTTTATGTAGCATTCTAAATAAATGCATTATGAAATTTAACAAAAGTCCACTGAATATAATTAACAGACACTAAAAGAAACATCCTCCAACGCACTGCAAAAACTCAAGATACTGTTTGATGTCACTTAATCTCCTAATCACTTAATCTTGACATATTAACACTGAATTGCACTTAAAACTGAGTTTGCATGATAATTTGTGGATTCTCATAATGAAAAATTGAAGATGATGCATGCTATGCATCCACTGGTAGCTACCATTATGTTGAATGGATGGATAACAAAATAGCAGAATACACAGGAAAAACTATAGTCAAGTCTGCCTACCTCAACAGTTCAAGTGCTTAATCCATTATAATCAGTTTTATAATTAGTAATTATAATTAGTAATCCCATTCCCTAAAGTTAAGTGAATTATGATAAATATACACTGAATAAGTTTTCAACAGCAATAATCAGCTACTGCAGTATAGCATTTCTTTAGAATATACATAAGAAATACACAGGGTGCATATCAGTGTACTAAGCTGATAAGCTCATTCTGTGCTATATCTTTTCTGAGATAGTTAGGTGTCTTAATACTGTAATGTGATTAAATATGGTAATGAGCATGCAAAGCATATTATATGTGTATTCTTGTTCAGTAATAGGTAAACATATTAATTCTTTTAGCTTGAAAGAAAATACAAAATATAACTCTTTCGTGAATGGGTTTTCCAAACGTGAGAGCCCCAAGTAGTGAATGTGATAGCAGTGGGCTTTGTGGAGAGAGTTATTTTTTTCATTAAATTTTGGAAAATTAAACTTTCTACAAAAATGACTTTAAATATTAACTTGTTCACATTTTGATTTTACTGCTGAACATGAGAATAAAATTACTGACAAAAACCATATCAAAAATTTTATTAAAGTAAAAAAAAAAAATGAAAGCTCATTACTTTTTTTTTTTTTTTTTTTTTTTTTTTTTTGGTAGTTGTTGGCGCATCGTCTTCTGTGGCCATAATGCACCTCCCAAGGTTTTTGCAGTACTCTGATCCAAGCCCGAGGCAGGAATCAAACCCGTGACCTTTGGGTTGCCAGGCAGGCACTTTACCCACCCGGCTAGCCCAGTCGGCACTTTTTTGCTGTTGAGCAATAATATCTTCTATGTCTAATTTAATTTTATTAACTTCTTGATCTGAATTCCAGAAGAATTTCTTCAATTTTAGCTTCTGTACGCCCAAATTGAACAACTGAGGTTAACAGATGAAATATCTTCCTCCTCCTCTGATTTTCAAAACTATATTCTTACTGCCATCTAGTATAAATTTTATCTACAGTTAGTTAGAAACACAGATAACAGCTGGCAGTACAAACTGGAAAAATGAAATAATTCACACATTGACTGCATTATTTTAAGGAAAGAGCACACATATGAAAAATGTAGATCAACATACACATTTCTGAAATGTGTTAAACAGAGTATTTTGCAAATTTAGCATATCTAACAAGGAACTCATCATATCTAACAAGTTTTCATTCTGTTAACTGATTTGACTGATAAGACTTGTGACAGAGAATAAATATGTGGGATGCATATAAATTATCGGGTGATACAGAAGGCTATGGTACATATAAACTGGTGACTCCGTAGCCAGGTGGGAAGGAGCAGTACATAGCACACGCTTCTTGATTAGACCGGGGTTCGAGCCTGTCACCACCAAATACAGAGGATGCGGAAAGGTCAGGGAATGACCACCGCATATCCCGGAGCAATATGGCCTTAGTTGCTAATGCTCCTAAAAACCAAATAACAAACAAACAAACATATAAACTAGTCTGTAATCAAGTGACAAAAGAGGTTAGGCAAACTAAGGCAGATTATAAGATGTCTCTGGCAAAGACTTCTTTACTTATATTAAATAGCAGAAAGAAGGGGGTTGAATCACATTAGTCCATTTAATGTTGAGCCGACCAGGCTAGCCGGGTGGGTAAAGTGCCTGCCTGGCAACCCAATGGTCGCGGGTTCGAATCCCGCCTCAGGCTTGGATCAAAGTACTGCAAAAACCTTGGGAGGTGCATTATGGCCACAGAAGACGATGCGCCAACAACTACCAAAAAAAAAAAAAAAATTTGATGTCGATGGTTTAATTGTTGCTGACAAACTGAATAGGTATTCTGCATTTACATTCACACATGAGAAATTCTTTAGGAAAGCGGATGCCAGAAATTTATCAAACTCAACAGGGAGCTTAATGATTTTGTGATAACTGAGAGGAAAGTGAAAGAAAAATTGTTGAAGCTAAACATTAAAAAGGCATCTACGGTTGATGTGATCTATCCAATTATATTAAGGAAAGCAACAAAACAGGTAAGCAAAGCCTTAGCCATAATTATGAGAGCATTTTTGGATTCACAGTGGATATAGTCATTGTCCCTATGGGCTTGAGAGGCAAAAATGTATCCCCAATTCACAAAAGGGAATCATTATTTTCAGGGAAAATAATGAAGTCACTGGTTAAAGAAGTAATGCAGGACCATCTAGACATTAATGCAGTTATACTGCAGTCACGGCATGGATTTCTTAAGGGAGTGACCTAGTCTGACCAATTTGATTGGATATTGCAACACATTAACACAGGAACTGGATGCATAAATTAATTGTCATCATATACTTAGATTTCAGAAAATATTTGATATCGCTGCACATTAACCCCTGGCTAAGTGCCGTGAAGGGTTTGTAAAGGCAGGGTACCTGCGTGTACCTAGGAACCTTACAATAAAGATCATATATATATGTAAGATTGCTATAAAAACTGGAGAAGAGTGGCATTAAGGGCAAGTTACTCCTATGGATAAAGGGATGGTTGAGTGGGAGAAGACAGAGAGTGATTATTAATGAATGCTGCTCTTTGTGGGGTAATGTTATTAGTGGAGTCTCCCAGGGTTAAGTGAGAGGCCCTTTTGGAACATGAAAAAGAACTGGGGATAATCTTAACAATGCAGACAGCCTGCCTGAACAGCTCATGGGATTTTGTCAATGTTATTCAAGAACTTTGGTGGCAGGGACACGGAGGCAATTACTGCATTGAATTTATGTCCCCTCACGTGTAGTCTGAACAAGAGGAAGAATGCCATCAGCATTGAGCTTGCTTAATCCATTCAAGGTCTCATTCCAATGCCTCAATCAGATCATTATGAGTGCTGTATAAAGGTCTGGACACCTCACTTTAGGAAGGATGTAGATCTGCTGGAATGGGTGTAGAGAAGGGCACTGATATTGGTGAAGGGAAACTAAAAGGGGGAAGCTTACCAAGAAAGATTTCAGTTCTGTCAATTGCAGTGCCTGGAGACTGGGCACCTGTGAGATGATCTGATTGAGGCATTGGAATGAGACCTCGAATGGATTAAACAAGCTCAGTGCTGATGGCATTCTTCCTCTTGCTCAGACTACACATTAGGGGATATAAATTCAAATTCAGGAAGGATTGTTGCTGAACAGATGTGCAGAAGTTTTGCCTTTGGCTAGCAGGTGGTGGTTGACTGCTGGAACAAAGTTCTTTTTTCTTTTTTTTTTTGCTGATGCTTTATAAGCTTGGTTTTTTGCATCAATTGTCATTATTAACACTAATACAAATGTAAATACAAACTACCATTTTCATCATTATTTTGAAAAGTTAGTGTGGTTTATGTAAATTATTTTTAAAAATGGAAATTACACCATTACAATATTTTATTGACTCTTGTTTTTGAGTCACTATGTTTAAATTAAAAAAAAAAAAAAAAATTCTGACCTGATGATAATCACATTCTTCTGCAAGCAATCTTATTCTATCTTCTATATTATCTCTTGTCAATTCATTGTGATAGCTATTATATCCACAGCCAAACAGGTCAAATGGTTCTTGTTCACTGAAAAAAAAAAAAGTAAATAAATAACATATTAAGCTCTAAATATGTAAAATCTTCCACCACTGAGAGAGAAAAAGAGAGAGAGAGGGGGTGGTATTACAGGCAACGTTGAAACATACAAACTATTCTATTAGTGTACAAGTATGCCATAGCTTCATTATGTACACAACACTGAGCAAAATAGGTTTGCTAGACATCAATCACATACTGTGATTGCTGTGGTATTTCACTACACTAAATAAAAAGCACTGTTCCAATGGAGAAGTGTACTACTTTTCATTTTAAGTGTATACCACTGCCCATATCATGGTTTCAACTCCTACTGGCATTTCACTGGTGGGTAGGTACTATTTTCTAGTATTTGAGTGTGGGTGGGTGGGTGTGTGTGTTAAGCAGCAAAGCAATTAAGGCTATAAGGCAACACATTTATCGTATGATCGATTTGTCTGTTTTCTTGATTAAAAAAAAAATTGTTTCCAGAAGAAAACCATGCAACCGTCACATCTAAGACCAATCAATTCTGCCATGTTGGCAAAAAAGCCCATAAAAACTTGCATCATTCACAGGATTCAAAACCAAACATTTTCCACCCAACGTGGGAAGAACAATGATATCCATTGTGATAACCATGAGGGCAGACAGGCAGGCACTGTGAAGATCTGAACAACTCAGTGACAAGATATATCCATAATATGCAAGATGGTGCACCAGGTAAAATAAACTCAAGTAAAGCTGGGCCAAAAGCCTCATCATGTATATAGCAATGAGCAAACTAGGTTTTCTAGTTCATGCATCAATCTCATATTGGGGAGGTACTTCACCACAAGATGCCTCAGTATTGCACTACTCTAAATAAAAAGCACTGCTCCAATGGAAAATTGTATGCCACTATCCATACTGTGGTTTTGACTCTTAGTGGAGTCTCACTGTCAGGTAGATAGCATCTCATATACTGTGGATATTTTGTCACTGGGTTGTTCAAGTCTTCAACAGTGCCTGGATGGATGTGTCTATCCAGGATAGACACATCCATCTACCAATGAGACTCCAATAAGAGTCAAAGCAGCACTATGGGTAGTAGCATACACTTTAAATAAAAAGAAATATACTTTTACACTGCAGCAGTGTTTTTATTTAGAGTAGCTCAATATCAAGGCAACTCATGACAAAATGCCTTTCCAATACGAACCAGTGCACTAAGTAACAACCTAATATTCTCATCGTTACATACATAACAAAACTATGCCCTACTTATACAATAACGTTTTATAACTCACATTGAGGAGAAAGATAACAGTCGCATATAAATCAGATTTCAATACATTCAAGGCCTCCTCTGCAGTGGCGGATTAAGGATAGTTG
This sequence comes from Mastigoproctus giganteus, assembly GCF_048544385.1. NCBI lineage: Eukaryota > Metazoa > Arthropoda > Arachnida > Uropygi > Thelyphonidae > Mastigoproctus > Mastigoproctus giganteus. Next base: position 15,041,701 of record NC_143575.1, read on the forward strand.
GGGCCCCTAGGCAAATTATATTTGGGGGCCCCCAAAAATAATAATAAAAAAAAAAGAATAAAAAATAAATAAAAGTTAGGTGGCAAATAAATGAAATTTTGTACTTTTGGATTTTTTGCTTAAATTAATCAAGATTTTTATGATGTTTACTGAAAACATTAATCTATTTTAGAACACTATAGGAAAATGTCTTGGCTTGGGGCCCCCCATTACTAGGGATTCTAGTAGTGGGATCGTATATGAGATCACATGCCCGGATTGTGGGGAATGTTACGTGGGGGAGACAGGACGGCATCTTAAGGCCCGTCTGGGGGAATATTCAAGAGCGATACGGACCGCAGAGCTCAATAAATCTGCCATTGCCGAGCGCTATTGGGAAAAACAACACCAGGTCTCTCCCGACAACGCTGTCATCCTTGACCGGGCACATAGATTCTGGGACCGCAAGTGGCTGGAAAGTCTGTGAATTGGATCCTCTGGCAACAATAGCATGAATAGAGATAGGGGAGTACGACTTCACCCCCTTTTTGAGGCGGTGGTTTTTGCCAGAGATAAACGTTTTAGTTTTCCACACCCCCAGGCCACTTCTGGTTCTGATACACGTGAAAGGAATACCGAGCATGCGCCTGGTCATCCACGTGTGCCGTGAACCTGGTATTTAAGGATGTGTCACTTAAGTTTCATTATTGCTGAGGAAGGGGGCAGCCACCTCCGAAAGCTTCAATAGTGTTTTTATCGCTTTTAAATTTATATTTAAGTATTTACTTATTTTATTTTATTTTTGTCTTAAACTAGTTTTTTTTTTTTTTTTCGTAAATAATCAAATTTTGTAAATATTATTTTACAGTCTTTTGTATCATTTTATTTTATTATTAAATCAGTTTTAAACGGTTGGCGTATCTGTTTAAATTTGTGGTATGTATGAATAACTTAGAGGCCTTATTGCAGATATAGGAACACCAAATACAGCATGAAACTAGTGCAGAAAACTAATGCTTTGTCTTTTTCTTATTTTTATGATTTGATTTTATTTCGATTATTGGGGTAATCACACCTTGCCAAATATAACCTAATTATAGCATTAATTTCCCACATTAGTTTCACGGTATATTTAGTGTTCCTTTTTCTAAAATAGCACTGGAATCATTATTCTGCCATAGAGAAATTTGGAGACATTTCAAAACAACAAGTGTGCATATGTGCAACTAACTAATAAAAACTAAAAAAAATTAATATGGTGGGATATACCTACTCACGGTGGCAGTAATCCTTAAGAAGATACATTGTTCGGGGATGAAAATGAATTCTTACAAAATCTGACCATACTTCCACACTGTTATCAAGATCATAAAACCTTTTCTCAAATAACCATTGTGATGATCCAGATCCCTCTGCAACACTGGAAGTTTCAGCTGAAAGAAAAATTCATTTTAACTGATAGCAGAGTTGCAATTAAAACATATTCTCTTCATACATACTAAATTAATTAATGTTCTCTAAATTTCCAAAATTTAAACCGTTACTTAAAAAACCTCACATTCCAATTGATTCCAACAAAATACCCAATATTTTAAATTTATTCATAGAACAAGTTTGAAATTTTTAAATATTTTGTATACTTTTGTATTTAAACCATTACTTGGCACTCTGGTGTATTCTGTACAAAAAATAAAAAAAGAAAACTTTAAATATCAGTTAGAATTATGTCAGTGTTAATTTCAGCATTCCTCCACTATGGTATTCACTTCCAATCTCCAGCATTAATTTTTTTTTATTTTGGAAAAGTATGTCATAAAATATCATTACTGCACCATGTTTCCATGTTAATTTCCCCTAAAAGTTTTGTTGCTTCAACTTTTCTGGCCACTTTGCTACTTGGAAACTTTGCAGTAAGAAAATTTTAAAGCTTTCTGTTTTAAATTATTCCCTGCCTTTTTCTACCAAAAAATAGTGTATAAAAAATGATCCACTGGTGATATTCTGGCTTATGTTACCCATTTATGGACTAATTCAATGGAAAGGTTCGGTGAAACACAAGTAGTTGCTCTTGACATCTCAAAGGCTTTCAATCGTGTTTGCCATAAAGGTCTTCTAAACAAGCTTCCATCTTATGGTTTGCCAACTGTTTTTAGTAATTGGTTATCCTGTTTTCTCTCTGATCGCTCACTGAGAGTGATGGTAGATGGCTCTCTGTCTTCTAACTTTTCCACTAATGTCGGTGTCCCTCAAGGTTCAGTTCTTTCCCCACTCTTTTCCTCTTGTATATTAATGACCTTCTTCCATTGACTGGAAATCCTATCCATAGTTTTGCCGACGATAGCACATTGCATTCCACTTCCCCTTTTGAGAAACCTTGTCCTGCTCAATCAGCTTCAAAAACTTCTCGAAAATCTACTACCAATTCCTTGAATGCCAATCTTCAGGTAATTCTCCAGTGGGGAAAAGACAACTTAGTTGATTTCAATCCTTCTAAAACTCAGTCTTTTCTTATATCTCGCAAAAGGATTCTTCTGCTCCTATGCTTATCTATGGTGACACTCCAATTTCTAGGCAAAATGATATATCTCTTTTGGGGATTACTCTGACTTCTAATCTCTCTCTCTTGGCATCTTGGCACAAGCACATTACAAATATTGCTTCCTCTGCATCTAAAAAACTTGGTTTTCTCTTTTGCTCTCGGCATTACTTTTCTTCCAAGCAGCTGCTCACTCTGTATAAATCACAAATCCGCCTTACCATGGAATATTGTTCCCACATCTGGAGTGGTGCCCCCAAAACCTCTCTCAGGCTTCTTGATTCCATTCAGAAGAGGGCAGTTAGGTTAATTAATGATTCATCTCTAACAGGGTCTCTCCACTCGCTGTCTCATAGACGTACTGTTTCTGCTGCATGCCTCTTCTACAGATACTTCCATGGGCACTGTTCTTCTGAATTGGCTTCTATAATTCCTGCTCTCTCTCTCTTTCAAAACAGTCCAAACACGTGCAGCCACCAGCCAACATCAATATACTGTCCAACTTCAAACTCACAGAATCAACTTTTCATCTTCCTCGTTTATTCATTCAACTGCCGTTTTCTGGAACAAGCTTCCTTCATACGTATTTCCTGAAAATTACAGTCTACAGAAGTTCAAGTCCAATGTCAACAAATATCTTCTTTCATCTTCTCAACCTCCAACCCAATCAAGGTACTAAGTACTATAGGTTCTAATACCTCTCATGTTTGGGAGGTATTAGGCTCTGAATTTTTCTTTTGTTCAGTGAGGAAGTTTTTTTTTTTTTTTTTTTTTTTTTTTTTATCTAAACCTTCTGATTTAGTCTGCTTTGGCAATCAACTTCTAAAATGGAAGGGGACAATTTCATAACTGCTTGCCTAACAAATATAGACATCGCATTCTTTAACACATAAGGGAGTAATGACTTCAGTAAATGGATGTGAGGCATTTGATAGAAGTGCTATATTCATATTTTCAAACAATGACAAATTTTAAAAGGAACAAGCAAAATGCATTATTCACACCAGAAGAGAGGAACTAGCTGCCTTTCTACACATGTCAGGTTAACCTCCTACAGTTAGTATTAGCCATATAGCACAAGGAAACCACAGGCTTTTGCTGCACCAGCCAAAAAAAAAAAAAAAGAAGAAAATACAAATTATGAACTACCCACTGTACATAGGTAACTATCAAGTTAAAGTTGACCTTTGAATTTCTTCAAATTTTCAGCCACAACTCCCTGTGAAGGCAACTTGTTCCAGTAATCAGCAACTCACTGGCTCAAAGAAAACTTCCTACAATCTAGTCTAAACCTCATCCCCTATAATTTGAATTTATGACCCCTAGTTCTGGAATTCTTTATAACAGTGAAAATTCTGCCATCACTCATATTACTAACCCCTCTCAGAGTCTTATAAACCTTAAACCAGGTCCTCTCTTAGGTGCCTCGTTACCAAGCTACATAGCACACATAATCAAAGTCTTTCCGCATACAGTCATCCCTTTGCCAATCTCACCATGCAAGTTGCCCATTGTTGTTAGTTATTTGGTTTTTAGGAGCATTAGCAACTAAGGCGATATTGCTCCAGGAATATGCGGTGGTCATTCCCTGACCTTTCCGCATCTCCCATATTTGGTGGTGACAGGCTTGAACCCTGGTCTAATCAAGAAGCGTATGCTACACACTGCTGCTCCTTCCCACCTGGCTATGGAGGTGCCTGCAAGTTGCCCATCTTTGGATCCTTTCAAGAAGCTGAATGTCTTTTTTTTCAAATGAGGTCTCTATACTTGAACCCAGTATTCCAAATGAACTCTTACACAATTGCCTTATACAGTGGGATTATGCCTTCCCTATCTCTACAGGATATTATTTGATAAATCAATAGGACGCAACAAGCTTTCCTAGCAACCTGTTTACACTGCTTTGGGGTTGCTATTTGGGGTTGCAAGGTGTAAGACCTTGCATTTTGCTGCATTTAAACCCAGCTGCCACTTTTCTGACCATTCTTGAAGCCTACTCAATTCATCCTGAATGGGCACTGCTTGACACTGATCATTAGCAACTCATTTTTGCACCATCAGCAAATTTTGACATCACACCCTTTATCCCTTCGTCAATGTCATTTATGAAAATCAGAAACAACAGTGTCCCAAGAACGGATCCTTGGGGGATCCCACTTATAACATTGACAATCTCTAAAATATCCATTAATCACAACCCTCTGCCTTTTGCCCTACAGCAACCCTGCAATCCATCTCAGAATATTCCTAGTAATGCCAACGGTTTCAAGCTTTACTGTAAGCTCTAATGAGAGAATGTCAAATGCATTGCTAAAATCCAAATAAATTATGTCAAAATAGCTAACCAAGTTAGTTAAAAATTATTTTCTCTTAACAAAATATGTTGTGTGTCCTTTAGAATGCCATTTCTATCTAAATGTCCCTGGACTGAATTTCTGACTGAACTCTTAATCACTGCCTCTAAGATTTTCCCTACACTGAAGTCAGACTAACCAATCTGTAGTTATCGACTTCAGTTATCAGCTTGCTTGGACTTGTTAAGATTGACTGCACCTGATGTTTGCAAGAAGTTTTTTCCTTGAGGAGTCTTTTTTCAAAACTTGTTTTGAATTGTGAACCAGATTTGGACATGAGTCAGTAAATACCACTCACTAGTGATCGCTTATTGTGCATTTCAATTTGGTAACTTTGAAAAATACTTATGCGGTTTCCCCACCTCTTCTCTTTTTTAAACAAAGATGTCAGAGGTTTCCAGTTTTCTACCAGTCTACTGAACTCTTAATCACTGCCTCTAAGATTTTCCCTACACTGAAGTCAGACTAACCAATCTGTAGTTATCGACTTCAGTTATCAGCTTGCTTGGACTTGTTAAGATTGACTGCACCTGATGTTTGCAAGAAGTTTTTTCCTTGAGGAGTCTTTTTTCAAAACTTGTTTTGAATTGTGAACCAGATTTGGACATGAGTCAGTAAATACCACTCACTAGTGATCGCTTATTGTGCATTTCAATTTGGTAACTTTGAAAAATACTTATGTGGTTTCCCCACCTCTTCTCTTTTTTAAACAAAGATGTCAGAGGTTTCCAGTTTTCTACCAGTCTACTTAAACATATATCTGCAGACATCCAAAACATACAAACATATTTCAAAATCTTTTTTCCCTTCAGTGGCATGCAACAGTTGAAATTGTTTCAATCTGTCTTTCCATTTAGAACTTCTTTTTAGATAGTTATATCCACAAAATATTCATTCACCTTCAGAGGAAGATTCAGAAGCAAGCCTTCCTCTAAAAGTGTTGAAGTAGTAGTAGTGGCATGTGATGCAAGAAAGCAAGTGTATGAGCTTATGCAGCATCAGCCAAAAAAAAAATCACACCATTCCCTCCAAATGTCTGTCCAGTTCCTCCTTAAATTTATTCAACCTATCAACTTCCACAACGACAGATGGAAGTTTGTTCCAGCAATTAACCACCTGCTGGCTAAAGGCAAATTTCCACACATCTATTCTACATCTGTCTTTTCTTAATTTGAATTTATGCCCCCTTAGGTTCGTAATCTGAACAAGTGAAAGGATCCTATCAGAATTCAGCATGCTCAACCCATTCAAGGCCTTATACACCTCAATCAGATCACCGCGCAGGTGCCTAGTCTCCAGCCACTGCAATTTGCAGAACTTAAGCCTCTCTTGGTAAGAGGATCCCTTCATTCCCCTCACCAATCTTGTTGCCCTTCTCTGTATACGCTCAAGCAAATTGACATCCTTCCTAAAATGAGGCCTCCAGACTTGTACTCAAGGCGTGGCCTGACCATTGCCTTATACAGAGGGACAATCACCTCCTTTTCCCTGCTATATAAGTCTTCCCCCCCCCCATTTCCAGCACACAAATTAATCAGACTGCATGACAGCCTGTTACCACCAAGTGCTCAATCTCCTCTTTTAATACTATTGCTATTCCAGTTATTGTCTACCATAACAGGAGCATTATCAACACTAAGTGCCAGACAGTCTTCTAAGTGGATCTCGAAATGCTTTCAGGTTGATCAGAAGATGACATCCAATACAGTACTCTGTGAGTCACGATCAAATGCCAGAAATGAGTCACAGTATGATATAGTTTGGGATTACTTTGATCTATCTTTAGCAGTCAAAAATGGCATATTTTTCAAAGCTATCATTATCTCTTCGTCACCTCCATCGAATTCTGCTAACAATGCCTGCTGTTTTTGTATTTCCACATGCATATTTTTTTATTTCACAACTGGGAAACATATTTCCAAACAACATGCCTATATGATTAGCATGGCTCAGAGGAAGATTAGGTTGAATGATAGATGATGTAATAAGCATTCAGTAATTATAATAATATTTTTGTGGGGAAGGGACCTTGGGAGATGAAGCTCCAGAATGGCATTCTAGAGCCTCATTTAAACAGACAGATGTCAGGTGCCAGAATAACAATATACTTACTATATACCAATGAGAGTTAATGTTGAAATAATAAATTATTGTTATTTAGATATGTTATTATATAATTTATAAATAAGCAAATTATTACAATGAGATAATGGTTTAATTATTATCATTTAATAGCACCTATGCCACTGAAAAAATGATTTCGAATTTTGGTAAAGCTACACTCAGACTAGCTCTGTATTTGGTTAAATTACTATTCTGAAGTAAATGGTTGTTGTTGTTGTTGTTGTTATTTTTGGCGCAAGGGCTGCTCAGGCAATATTGCGCCGATCAGCGATGTGGACGATACTCATGATGACTGTTTTGCAAACAGTCAGAACTGATCATATAAGTTTATCCGTTTGATAAATGAGAAAAATTCTGTGAGGTTGGCATCGTTACCTATGATATGACAGAAGTTCAAAGATTCTTTAAGATTAGGAAGAAAACTGAATGAGAGTTGCCGGACATGCGAGTATAAGGTGCATTCAATAAGAATGTGCTTCATTGTGAGTTGAGAATTGCAGTGTGTACACTGAGGAGGATCATTGCCTGTGAGGAGAAATAGGTGGGTAATGTGACTGTGACCAATTCTTGCTCTGGCTAGGATTACTTCTTCCTTTCTGTTTTCCCGGAAGCTAGAGGCCCATAATTGTGGATCTGGTTTTATTTGAAAGAGCTTATTATCTGGTTTATTTTGCCATATAAGTGTCCATTGTTCCTTACATATTCTTTGTATATTAGATTTGTAGTCAGCATATGGAACGAGAGCACCTGATGAATCTGAATTAGAAGGATGTTTGGTGGCATAATCTGCACATTCATTTCCAGATATCCCAGTGTGGCCTGGGATCCAGCAAAAGATAACTACAAGCTGGCGTTCCTGAGTATGTATCAACATATCTCTTATAGTTTTTATTAAAGGATTCTTTGGTGAGGAGGTGTTTTGTAGGGTTATAAGTGCACTCTGCGAGTCCGTATATATTATACTCTTTTTGATGGATAGATGGAGAATATTTTGTAGGGCAAGCTTGATGGCGAATAACTCAGCTGTATAACTGCTGCATTCGGTGGGAAGTGATAGAGAGATGGTGTTAAAAGGGAAAACTGCTGCAGCACCTACTGCACTATCAGACTTTGATCCATCGGTATATATTTTTGTAAAAAGAGGATAATTCTCTGTGTGAGCAGTATGGAGTTGTTGTATATTGTTATTTGCCAGGGAATGCTTCCCCCAGTTTAGGAAGTAATTGTCGCAGGATGGTATAGTATAGGCCCATGGGGCGACTGAACAGGTTGGATCTTGGAGGACTTTTTCGAGATGGACATTCCAAGTTTCTGATAGTGCTTGTAATCTGATACCAGTAGGCTGAACTGCACTGGGTTTATTTCTATAAAAAATTTTAAACTGTGGGTCACTAAGTATAGGCCAAATTGGATGGGTAGTCATGCTTCGAATTTTAGCTGCATAATTCAGAAGTAACACCTTTCTTCTGAGACAGAGTGGAACTTCATGGGCTTCAATATAAAGGCTTTGTACTGGCGATGTCCTAAAAGCTCCTGTGGCAATCCTGAGGGCAGAATGTTGAATAGGTGCAAGGCGTGTAAGTACGCTTTCCCTGGCAGAGTCATAAACTGGGGCACCATAATCAAGACGAGACCTAATTAGAGTTCTATACAATTGAAGCAGGGTATAGCGATCTGCACCCCATGTTGTCGAAGAAAGAACTCTGAGTATATTCATTTTTTTCTGGCAAGTAGTCCACAGATATTTGATATGTTCTAAGAAATTAAGCTTACTATCAAAAATGAGGCCCAGGAGACAAATACTTTTCATGACTAATATAGGATGATTCGTTAAGTGAAGCTCTGGTTCAGGATGCATCTTTCGTTTGTTACAAAAATGAATGACACTGGATTTCTGATGTGATAGTCGGTATCCATTCTGTGTCATCCATAATTCAATATTGTTAAGAGATTTGTAGTTGCCTTTCGATGAAGTTCATATTCTGTGAACTGCAGGAAACAGTCAGGTCATCGGCATAGAGATATGTGTTTACAGGGGCGGGTATGCATTTGGTTATATTATTTATTCTTATTGCAAATAAGGTAGAACTCAGAACTGAGCCTTGTGGGACTCCTTCCTCTTGTATATAGATTTGTGACAGGACTTGCCGATAGCGGACTTGAAAAGTTCTATGCTGAAGGAAGTTTTGTATGAAATATGGTAAGTGGCCTCTGAGGTCAAGGGAATGTAGATCTTTCAAGATGCCAAAACGCCAAGTGGTGTCAAAGGCCTCTATGTCAAGGCATACCATAACGAGATGCTCGTTTCGGATAAACGCATTCCTGATGTTTGTTTCAGCTTTGACCATGAGATCCAGGGATGATCGATTTTTCCTGAAGCCAAATTGGCTATCAGATATTAAATGTTTGGAGTCAAGATACCAGGTCAGTCGGCGGTGTATCATTTTTTCCAGGGTTTTACCCAAGCAGCTGGTAAGAGAAATAGGTCTATAGTGGTGAGGGACAGAGTGATCTTTCCATGGTTTGGGAATTGCCAGTACATAGGAGTGATGCCAGCATGTGGGGAATGAATGTTCAGTGAAAATACGATTGTAGAAAGTTAACAGCAAGGATAATGCTTTGTTATCTAAGTGTTTAAGCATTGTATAATACACTCCGTCTGGACCAGCAGCACTGTTTTTTGAGGTATATATAGCTTCTTGAAGTTCGATCATAGTAAGGAGCCGATTATATGATAGACACGATTTGGTTTTGAAGTTCAACCGAGATTTTTCAGCTGAAGCTTTAATCTTCTGAAATGACTGGTCATATGCGGTCGATGCAGACAGCTGTGAGAATACAGAGCCTAAAGCATTTGCAATTTCTGCAGGAGTACACAGCTCCTGTCCATTCCAGTTGAGAATTGGTGAGGATGGAGGAGGAAATTTGCCATTTAATTGTTTTATTTTTCTCCATATTATTCTAGAATCTGTATTTTTATTAACTGAATTGGCAAATTGGATCCAGGAGTCTCTTTTTGCTTTCTTCCTGATATGGCGAGCCTTGGCTCTGAGTTTTTTATAATTTATAAGATTATTGGTAGTATGATGTTTGCGGAATATATTCCAGGCTCGGTTTTTTTCTTTTTTGGCACTCCTACAGTCCTCATTCCACCAATAATTTATGGATCTACGGGAGCTTGACTGTGACTGTGGAATGGCAATAGATGCAGCTGCAAGGATTTGTTTAGTGATATGGCTGGTGACTATGTCAATTGGACAAGATTCAATGATCTGATTATCAAAGGATACATGATAAGAATATTTTGCCCAATCAGCCTTGGAAAATTTCCATTTCATGCAGTTTTCTGAAGTCACAGAGTGTGAAGTTTGAATTTTACAGATTAGTGGATAGTGGTCACTGTTCAGTGGATCATCCAGAGCTGTCCACTCAATACAAGGAAAAAGGATTGGAGAGCATATAGATAGATCTATTGAGGACACAGTTCCTGTTTGGAGATGGATGTAAGTTGGTGAACCAGTATTCAGGATGGATAAATTCTGCCTGTCAATGAGCATTTCAATAAGTTGTCCCCATCCATCTGCATTGGGAGGGCCCCACAATGGATGGTGTCCGTTGAAGTCGCCCAATAAACAGAAAGGGGTTGGCAACTGCAGTATTAGATCTTCAAGTTCATGAATAGTGCAAGGCTGAGTGGGCGGTAGATAGAAAGAAACAAGTGTTAGAGCGACTCCAATTGCCATTCGCGCAGCAACCGCTTCAATAGTGGTTTGCAAAGGAATACGTCTGAAAGGGACACGTGAATCTATGAGAATAGCAACCCCACCGTGAGCTTTATTTGTAACTGGTCTATCTTCTCTGAAAAGAGAATAATTTTTGATCGAGAGAGATACCTTAGGAGTTAAATATGTCTCCTGTAAACAGATGCCAACTGGATTATGACGTTTAATTATTTCCTGGATGTCATCAATATTGCTACGCAAGCCTCTGCAATTCCACTGGACTACGTTATTCATTGTTTAGATTTAGAAGAAGGAGCTGAGTCTGTCTGTTTTTTAAAAGTCTGTTTGCCGCGATCAATTTTAATTTTCTCTCTTTTTGAGAAAACTGGTCTCTTGTCTATTTCATCTTCCGGATGGATCTCCAGAATGGTTTCTGTTTCTTCCTGACTGGGGATTTCATTGGTATCCATAAGGACGGAGTCAACTGGCTGTTTGCTAATGGGATCTGGTTTCTCTGTTTGAACGGATATTACAGGGGCTGCACGGACAGCAGGTGGTATGGTGATTGGCATATTGTTAGCCCTGCTTGATATATGTTGCTTTGATGATTGTGGTGCAGAAGAGAGCAAGGATCGAGCCCATTCAGCAATAGAGATGTTTGGTGGAATTGATGTGTCAGTTTGGATGGATACTGAATGAAATTTTTTAGAGGCTTCGGCATATGTACGTCTAGGCATCTGTATTTGCAGTTGCTTTCGTGCTTCTGGGAAGGAGACTTTGTTTTCTATTTTATATTTCTGGATTTTTTTCTCGTATTTCCACTGTTCACAATTTTTGGAGAAGGCTGGATGGTTGCCTTTACAGTTGGGACAAAGAGAAGACTGGGCATTACAATCAGTTTGGGTATGCTCTTTCGATCAACAGTTTGGGCATACTGGGTCACCTCGACAGACTGTTTGTGAGTGTCCAAATTTCTGACACTTATAACATCTTATTGGGTTTGGAATATATGGCCGTATGCGACAATGCAAATACCCTGCTTTCACTGACGAAGGTAGGTTTGGTGAGCTGAATGTTAGTATGATGCTCCGAGTTGGAGTTAGCTCGCCATCTTTTTTCATCATGATTCTTTTGGCCTGTGTGACTTTCTGTTCCTGCAATTCCTGGACAATTTCCTCCTCTGAAACATTCATTAGGTCCCATTCTGAAATTACGCCTTTCGATGTGTTTAGTGTGGCATGTGGGGACACCTTGACTTGATTTCCACCAAATGAGTTGAGTCTAAGTAGAGACTCAGAGTGTTTAGAGCTTGTGGTCTCTACAAGCAGGTCGCCAGATTTTAGTCGCCTCACCATTTTCGGGGAACCAGCTACGTTCTCAAGACATTTTTGAATGAGAAATGGCGATAGATTGCCTAAGGGCTGGTTTGTCAGTGAATGGAGAATCAGAAAACTCGGATGTTCAATTCGAGGAGTATCCGTTTTCAGTCTCTTTGGATTGGTAGAGTCGATATCAAGTTGATGCAAATCCGTATTATTCAGATTTGCAGTCTTAATCGGGGGGAAGTTGTCATATTCCATGTTTTGCTCCTTTTGGCCCTGGGGGTTTGCTTTACCTCCCAGGTTTCCGGCCCCGCCACGGGGCGGCAGGAGCAGTGCCACTAGGTGACCAAGCGGCTGAGTTAATTGGTTAGTACTGTTAGAAATAGAAACAGAAAGGTGGCTTCCCTTTCTGGGCCTTTGCCTACTTCTTGTAGTGCGAAAGTGCTGCAGTAATTTATAAATAAAGAAAACGGTAGTTGGAACGAAATATAATTTGTTCAAAGGCTCTTTTGATATAACGCTTTTTGGAACGCACAAAAATCACTTGGTCACGGAACGCTTGGCACCCGGGGCCAAGTAAATGGTTGATAACAGCCCAATCTGCATATTGGGAGTATAATGGGTACTGTTTCAAATTAAAAGATACCAGGAGATAAAAAAAAGATAAACAGATTGTTTTGTAGGTGCTACACATTAAGATTTTTTTTTTTTTTTGGATGCTACCAGTTTCACTTTGAAATGCTATATCTATTTTCATATTTCTTTCCATACATTGCATATTGTTCTTAAGCTTGTTTTCTTGGATATTTGCCATATGGCAAGGAAACCATAGGCGTATGCTGCACCAGCCAAAAAAAAAATAAAATAAAATAAAAAAAATAAGCAATGAAAAAAAAAAAAAAAAAATACAGTCAGTCCTCGTATGACACGTGTTTACACTACACGAATTCCATCATACATGATTTATAAATAGGGGAACGATATCTTATATAACGCGAACCGAATTCGCTTATGCACGATTCACCTTTGTGGTTATAAGAAATGGCAGTCGAACGCAGAATCACCCCAACTGAACGCAACACGATAGGAATGAAGAGAAGATTCTGAAAGGAAAAACATTTCAGCATAATAACGTAAAAACCCACATAATTTCAGCTATCGGTATTATCGCAAATGCAACTAGATAGAGTTTATAACAGATTCCACTAGCAGAAATGCAACTGGAAATTGTTTTTATTGTTTTATGGTAGTAACCCCTAGAAATGTGCTTTAGTAAAATGTGAGGTGTTAATAGTGTATCTCTGCCTTTACAGTGTTGTTTATTCAGTTGCTACACGCGCGCAGCTTTGTTTATGTATATCAAGCGTGCCTCCTCGTTTTGTTATTGTGCTTTATTCCTTAAAAATGAGTAAAATACTTAAAAGGTGTGAAAAGGAAGCGTCCTGGTGAAGACACTGCAGATTCAGAGAGAAAAAGAAAAGCAATATTGATAAACAGAGGCAGACTGGATCAAATATTCTTACCCGGGAAAATTTGTAGTGGCCTCATACTATGGTTTATGGCCGAAATCACACCAGCCTCCGGCCCACCGGGGTTTCCCCCGCTAAAGCTTATGACCAGTCTGCCTCTGTCGATAGAGAAAAAATATGAAATTGTGAAACGCTTTGAGTGAAATGAAAGACCATGTGATATTGCACGTGCTACAGACCTAAATGAGGCAATGCTGAGAATTACAAAGAATGCAGAGAAAATAAAAAGAACTTTCATAGCAGGAACAACTCAAAGTGTAATTAAAATCCATTAGATTAAGACACAAAGAATTGTAAGAGATGGAACGGCTGTCATCTGTTTGGATAGAAAATCAAACAAAAAACAAGTTTGCTTATGATAGAAGCAAAAGCATTAGCAATATTTTATTACATAATAGTCGTAATAAAATACAAAAGTATTTTATTACAATTATTTATTGTGTTTGGTAATACTGTGCACACCAAAGAAAGTGTGTGTTACATTTTGATTTAAAATCAGAAAAACCAAATGTGATATATGTAATCTTCTTAAAAGAGTATATGGAGACCTGCAATGGGCCATGCACAAGTTTTAAAATGGTAGCATCATTTCAAAAGAATGTAAAGCATCTATTAAAACTGATCCGAGATCACTTTCGACATACTTCCTCCCCTCTTTGAAACAATGATGGCCCTCAACTTCAAATGAATAATGATATCACATCTCAAGCATAAACGTTTGTACAAAATGGCCAGAGATTAATTGTTTGCAAAATCACTAAAGAAACTTATCCTCATTGGATCTGATATTCTGTTTTAATGAAAATTTTGAACACAAACCACATTTCTACAAAGTGTGTGAACTCTGACTGTTAAGAGAGCCAACACGTCACATCTGATTTAGCATTAGTTCAGGCATATGATGCAAGAAAGCAAGCTTATACAGCATCATCCAAAAAAAAAAAAAAAAAAAAAAACCTTCCCATTTCACCCATCCGGTCACTACAAATGTTTGTCTAGTTCAACCTTAAATTTATTTAAGCTATTAACTTCCACAACAACAAATGGAAGTCTGTTGCAGCAATCAACTACCCGCTGGCTAAAGGCAAACTTCCACACATTTATTCTACAACTGTCTTTCCTCAATTTGAATCCATTCTTCCTCAGGTTCTTAATCGGAGCAAGAGGAAGTATCTAGTCAGCATTGAGCCTGCTCAAACCATTCAAGGCCTTATACACCTCAATCAGATCACCTTGCAGGTGCCTAGTCTCCAGATGCTGCAACTTGCAGAACTTAAGCCTTTCTTCGTAAGCGAAACCCTTTGTTTCTCTCACCAATCTTGTTGCCCTTCTCTGTACTCATTCTAACAACTCTACATCCTTCTTAAAATGAGGTTTCCACAGCTGTATGCAATACTCAAGGTGTGGCCTGACCATGGCCTTATACAAAGGGATAATCACCTCCTTGTCTCTGCTAGCAAAATTCCTATATATCAATGACAAAACTCCATGACGTGCTCTGGCAGCCCATCTGCACTGCTAAGAGAACTTCATATCTGACTGCACGATTACCCCCAGGTCTTTTTCATTCTCCACCTCGCTAAGTGTAGTACCACACAGTTGGTATGTTTCTCTTGGGTTACTGCTACCCATATGCAGCACTTTGCATTTGTCAATGTTAAACTTCCGTTGCCACTTCTCAGCCCACCTGTCTAACTTTTCTAGATCCTGTTGCAGTAGCATACTGTCTTTACTGTCATTAACAACTCCGACAACCTTTTTATCATCTGAAAACTGACATTAAGCCTGATATACCTTCATTGATATCATTGATAAATACACAAAACAACAATGAACCCTGCAGGACTCCACTGGTAACATTAGTCCACATAGAGCAGTGTCCATTTATTACCACTCTCTGCCGTCTCCCACTCAACCATCCCTTTATCCATTGGGATGATTTATTTTAGGATGTGAGTAATGATGAGACATTTTTGAAACATATCACAACTGTAGATGAAAATTTGTTTTACAGGTATGGTCCCAAAACAAAACAGAAACTGGGATGACCCCAGGGATGACGCCAAACCCAAAAAAAAAAAAGGATGGCAAGTGTAGAGCAAAATGAAGGCCAGCATTTTCTGTTAGAATGTTGCCAGCATATATTCTTCTCTTTTTTGGTGATTCCTTTCTCTCTCTCTCTCTCTCTCAGGGTAACTTGGAAATTTTTTTTTTTTGGCTAGTGCAGTATAAGCCTCAGGCTTCCTTGCACTATATGGCTAATAATAATAATAATAATGTTTCAGAGGGATAAACAATATTAGATAGTTCTACACTGAAGTTCTGAGATGCCTTCATGTTGCAATACAAAAAAAAAAAAAAAAAAATTAACGTTGGCTCCATGGAGCCGAAGATGGATCCGTGAATAAAGTAATGTGAAATGAAAAAATACAATTTAAGCTTAATAAAATCAGTTTTATTCTATTCGATGTTTTCATTTGCAATCAACAATAAAGGTTAGTGGTAACTAAAGTAGGATACATAGTTGAAACAATTCAAACTATTAACATTGCGATTGAAGACCAAGTCGATACATGATTGATCAAGCGTAGTAGATTTTGTAGGATCTGATGTGAGTTTAGGATCGAATGTCGATTCCATGAAGTCGAGGAATGGAGCATTTTAAGGTTTTTAAACGTCAATGTTGAAATTACCCACTAAAATTATTGGGATCTTTTGAAAGTTGAATTTCCTTACAACAGCGGTTCCCAATTGGTGGTTTGCCTAGGGGTTTGCAAAAGTGTTCCAGGGGGTTCGCACTAAAAATTCTGTAATGGCATCTGCTTAGATTTACATAGGTATTATTTACATATTGTTGTAAACTACAAAATACAACTAATAATAAACAATAAAGTAAACTAAAATTAAATAAAAAGTAAAGAATTACCAAAGAAATAAACCACATCTCCCACAATTCCTTGTAATTACTTTACTATCTTACAGTATATCATGTTAAATAAATATCTAAAATTATTTCTTGACTAAACGTCCAAGAGTATGAAAAAGGTTGTTTATGCATGGGTAATGCAAGATATAATCAGATGCATGCATACTACCTGGGTAGTAGAAATGATGGAAGTGGATTAAAAAAAAAAAAATAAGGTAAACTGCAACCATTATCAACCCACTGCAGAATGGAAGCCCCCTCAACAATTCATGCTGAGGGAAATGGACCATAATCTGCCACCCTAGCCCAGTGTGGGTTGGCAGCTCGACCGTATTTAACAGTCAGGGTTTTGAACCCAGGTGTACTCAAAGAGCGTGTGCTACTGCACCCCCGTTTCTGACCACTCGACTATGGAGACACTTGGAAGTGCATTGCCCATGCATAAACAACCTTTTTCATACTCTTGGACATTTAATCAAGAAATAGTTTAAGATTAAACCATGCACACCATCAAGCATCTCTCATGTGGAGTTATACTTCATAACTGGGTTGTCGCTATTGCAACAACAGGGTACCTGCCCGCCCACCCACCGATGAGTAAGCCAACAAGCTTAGAAATGGTGCCATCTGGGTGGTGATATCTGCCAAGAATAAGTAACATGTCTTGTGAAGTTACTTATTCAAAGCAGTGCAATATCTTGGCCACTCGTTCTGAAGGTTCGTTCACAATATGAGATATGAATAAACGATGCATCCATATTACCTGGGTAGTAGAAATGATGGATGTGCATTATTCATGCCTAAACAACCTTTTTTAAATAAATGTTTTCCATACTTTTTTTTTTTTTTCATTCTCAAGAATCATTGTTATGTATAAGTACTTTTTTTTTTTTAGAATTTATAGTACTTAGTACTGTGCATGGGTTGAAGGTTGAAAAGCTGAATGAAGGTACTTGTTGACATTAGACTTGAACTTATGTAGATTGTAATTTTCAGGAAATACGTATGAAGGAACATTGCTCCTGTAAACAGAAGTTGAATGAATAGCATTAGGATTAGTAGAGGCATATGATGCAAGAAAGCAAGCTTATGCAGCATCAGGAAAAAAAAAAAAAAAAAAAAAAAAACCACTCCCATTTCACCTCTCCATTCGTTCAAAATACCTGTCCAGCTGAGCTTTAAATTTATATAGGCTATCAACTTCCACAACAAGGAATGGAAGTCGGTTCCACCAACCAACTACCCACTGGCTCAAGGCAAATTTTCACACATCTATCCTACATCTGTCTTCCCTCGATTTGAATTTATGCCCTCTCTGGTGATTATTCTGAGCAAAAGGAAGAATCCCATCGGCATTGAGCATGCTCAAACCATTCAAGGCTTTATACACCTCTATCAGATCACCTCGCCGGTGCCTAGTCTCCAGACACTGTAATTTGCAAAACTGAAGCCTTTCTTTGAAAGAGCAACCCTTTGTTCCATTCACTAATCTTGTTGCCTTTCTCTGTACTCGTTCCAGCAGCTCTACATCCATCTTGAAATGAGGCCTCCAGACCTGTATACAGTACTCAAGGTGTGGCCTGAACATTGCCTTATACAAGGGAACAATCACCTCCTTATCCCTGCTAGAAAAATTCCTGTATATCATTGACAAGACGCCATGAGCTACTCTTGCAGCCCGTCTGCACTGCTCAGAGAACTTCATATCTGCCTGCACAATTACCCCCAGGTCCTTTTCATTCTCTACCACTGTCAGTGTAGTATCACAGAGTTGATATGTTGCTCTGGGGTTGCTGTTTCCCATATGTAGTACTTTACATTTGTCAATGTTAAACTTCACTTGCCATCTCTCAGCCCATCTGCTCAACCTTTCCAGATCCTGTTGCAGCAGCATAGCGTCAATAGTGTAGCAGTCATTTGCCGTAGCAACTCTGCATCCACAGTAATGAGAATATGTGGCATACATATTGTCGATTCGACTTTATGGAATCAACATTCAATCTTAAATTGAAATTCGATGGAAATGGATGATAAATGAAGCCGCTGGACTTGAATAACGACGTTACATTCCCCGATTCTAAGCTTGTGAAGCATATATTGCAAAGCATAAATGATGCCACATTCTCTGCTTCTGGAAATTCATCTTCAAGAATTTGTATATGGTTTGGCTTTGGTAATCTCAAATCATTCTGAAACCACAGTCTGTCACAAACACTGCAGATATACCTGAACAAGTTGTTCAAAAATGTTCTTTCAAATTCCTTTGAAGCTAATGTATAACACTTTTGATAATCTTCATTCGCTGATTGCACTGTTCTTTTCGATGTTGACGGCTAGACATCTAACTGATCTTGCTCATGTTTATGCTTACAACTCTCTCTTGCATTCTGCTGCCGACTTCGGTGCTTGCTTTTCAACGTTAGATTTGTGATTTTGTTGAAATCTTTGAACACGTTTAGGTGATATAACTTTCAGCATCGTCACAACTACTTAGTGCCTTTAAAGCACAACCGCACTGCTCGACAAATGCAAAGTAACTGAATGAAGTAGTTACTTTAACAAGTTGTTCAACTCTTGAAAACTAAAAACCCGATTTGAAATCTAGTTATATATCCTTATAGAGCTCTCAAAGGGCAACAATTTTGTTGCTTACTGTTTTTGTCTAACATTTATAGTTTTCAAGATATTGCGTAAACAAACTTCAAAATGCTAGAATTTTTCAAATCTCTCAACTTTGCATCGCTATTACTCGAGAACAATAAGAGCTCCATCAAAACTATGTATAGATGTAAAAATTGGTTTCCTACTGAACAATTTTGTTGCTTACTGTTTATGTCTGTCTGTCTGTCTGTCTGTCTGTCAAACCTTGAAAGCCTTTGGATATGGACCTTACATCATCGAAACAATCCATCTGCTATACAAGGAAGCCAAATTCTGCCTGAAACTCAACAACCAGCTCACCTGCCACTTTCCGTATTCCAGAGGAATAAAACAAGGCTTCCCACTCTCTGGACAACTCTATGCAATTGCCATAGAACCATTCCTTAATAAAATTGCCACCAGTATACAATCCTGACGAACGCTGCTACCAGAACCCCACCTAAATATAACCTACTCAGCATACGCAGATGACGTCACAATTGCAATACGACACGAGAGTGAATTTGAAGTCATTCAAAAGGTTCATGATCTTTATGCTCAAGCATCAGGCGCAAAACTCAACCACTGTAAGACCAGCGGCCTGTGGGCTGGCAACTGGAAAACTAGAACCGACTCCCCCATCCAAGGCACATGGTCCAGCGAGGGACAGAAATACCTAGGTGTGTACCTCGGCAATACCCTCCTTTTCTCCCAGAAGAACTGGCCCGAATTGCTGAGTCGTTTCAACAAAGTACTCGGGAGATGGAGAAGCGTGTGCGCCACATCTTCGCTGAGAGGGAGAGTGCTTCTGGTCAATCATATGGCGGCAAGCGTTCTCTGGCACACCTTCAAAATTCTCACTCCACCTGCTGACTTCCTCCACCAAATCCAGGCATCTGTCCGAAGCTTCCTTTGGAACAAAACCAACTGGATGTCCTGCTCCAAACTTAGCCAACCACTTACTCACGGGGGTCAAGGGTTGGTCTCTTTAGACGACAAAATCACAGCATTCCGGATCACCTTTCTTCTTAAGACGCTGCAAACAAAATACGCACATTCCAACACTACGGATAAACTACTAGCAACAGCCACTAGAGGACTATCCCTTTCAACAATATTGAGAATGGACATGGCACCAGTACCACTCAAACTACCGCCGTTTTATAAAGACGCACTATACCGCTGGAAAAAGCTAAACCTTCACCATAATCTTGAGAGAACATCCCTTCCCGGAATACTTTCAGAACCGCTCTTCTACAATAAAAGAATAATAGACCCTGCAAATGATGATATTCTCTTCTTCCCTACGTGGAACTGGGCAGGAATAAGAACCATAGGCGACCTCCTGACACCAAGCCTTGAATGGAAAGGATCAGAAGATTTGCCCATTAAAACCATTAATGCAAAGCAGCAACACATACATCTAAAATCAGCGATCACACAAGCTCTTCCAGACATCACTACAACTAAAGGGATTGGAAATGTCACTGGATCCTCGCTTACACCAACCTTCGTCATCACATCACCAGAAGACACGGTACCTCTGTCTCCTGCACCCTCCAAAAAAGCCTATCAGCTAATCATATCTCGCCATGCAACCACGATTTTCCCGTCATCCACCTGCCAAGCTGTCCCTGCACCCCTCTCCACTCACCACAACCCACCATCAAACTTTCAGTGGAACCTTCCGTACAGGGCGAAATGTTCCAAATCGGACGCAGACATCCAGTGGAGACTGTGGCACAACATCCTTCCCACCCCAGTCAAGCTACAAACCTTCGGGTTACGCTCCTCAAACTACTGCCTCTTCTGCGCCACCCCAGGTACCCTGGAACACATATACCTGGCATGCCCTGTGAACAAGGAACTCGTCAAATACGCTTTGGATGCAGCAAAGCTTGCCTGCAACCACGCCCACACTCCGGAGGACTACTGGTACCTGCTTCACTCTGAGCAGACAGCACACACCACCTGCAACTTCCTATTCATTGCGGCCAAGGCCGTCATTTACAGCTTCTACTTGAAGCACACAAGAAGCAGTGACGACGTGCCACCTGTCGACACATCGGCGCAACATCTGAAGTGGAGCCTACGGAGGAAGTTGCAGAGCAGACTTCTACTCGAATTCCACTGCAAAAGACCAGAAACTGTGGATCATCTTAACAGCGAATGGAACAGTGGCGGTCACCTCTTCACCATCACTGAACAGTCCATCACCTTCAACGTGTGACACTTAACATGAGAACGACCCAACCCCAAGAAACTGTTTTTTTTCTTATTTCCTGAAATTAAAATAATGAAACCTTTGTATTTCTTTCTAAAAAGTTTTCTTTATCTTTCTTTTTTGCTTTGTACATAGAATGTAAATACAGTAGTTGTTGTTGAAAATGTATCCACTGTTCACGTTTTAATAAAAAAAAAAAAAAAAAAAAATATCTATCTATCTATCTATCTATCTATCATAGTTTAGAAGTTATTGAGAGTGAAAGTAACCAAGGCGCAATGGCAAATGACCAAAAAGTGAACTTTTTAGTTTTTTTGGAAAAAAATTACATTAAATATTAAAATTTCTAATTTTTTCTTGCATATTCGTCAACAGAATATACCCAACAAAACAACAATATACACAGAATATACCCAACAAAATAAGTATAAATTGTTTATACTATTGTCTATTAGTTTTGGAGATATAACAACGGTTAGACGTTTCACTTTTCGTGACAGCCTGAGTGCCGTAGGGTATCCCCAGCATTATTCATTATTCATGTACAAATTCACCACTTATTTGTACAGTTTTTTTTTTTTTTTCTTTTTTTTTGGACAAAGAGGGAATCGTCAACTCCAGCAAAACCTGCTTTACCAGATATCACTCGTGACTTTTTTCTGTTTCCTAGAAGACTGAAAAAACCTTGAAAGGATGTTAACTGAATGATGTATAAACAATTAGTATTAGTAACAGAAATGACCATATGGCGCAAGGAAGCCTAAAACTTATGCTGCTCCAGCCAAAAAAATAATAAAGGAAAAAGAAGAAAGAAAAAAGGAATAAAATAATAATAATAAAAAAATAAATAATAATTAATAAATAATAAAAGAAAAGGAAACAAACAACCTATGTGTTTCCCTCCTACCGTAGGTAACTATCCAGCTAACCTTTGAATTTCCACAAGCTGTCAGCCTCTACTGCCTATGCAGATAACTTATTCCGGTAATTTATAACTCACTGGCTAAAATAAAACTTCCTGCAATATAGTCTAAACTTCTTCCCTCGTAACTTTAATTTAAGGCACCTAGTTCTAAACTCATTTATAACCATGAAAATTTCACGATTCTTTCATTTTATTTTCATTTTACTTAGTGCCTTTAATTCATTCATTCTACTTATAGTTCAGACACAGAAGTTTTGTTAAGGGGAGTCTTGTCTGACCAATTTGATTGGATACTATGATATGGTCACAAAGGAACTGGATGCAAAAAATAATTTTGATATTGTATACTTGGATTTTAGGAAAGCTTTTGATACTATACTGTTGCACATGGAAGACTACTCTACAAATTGGAGCAGTATGGCATTAAGACAGAGAGTGGTAATCAATGGACACTGTTCTTTGTGGACTAATGTTATTCGTGGAGTTCCCCAGAGTTTCACGTTGGGCCCATTGTTGTCTTCTGCATTTATCAATGATATTGATGAAGGTATATCAGACTTAATGTCCAAGTTTGCTGATGATAATAAGGTTGGCAGGGTTGTTAACAACTTTTCTAGATCCTGTTGCAATAGCAACAGGATCTAGAAAAGTCGAGCAGATGGACTGAGAGGTGGAAACTGAAATTTAATATTGACAAATGCAAAGTACTGCGTATGGGTAGCAGTAACCCCAGAGTAACATACCAACTGTGCAGTACTACAGTCAGGGAAGTGGAGAATGAAAAAGTCCTGGAGGTAATCGTGCAGTCAGATATGAAGTTTTCTGAGAAGTGCAGACAGTCTGCATGAGTAGCTCATGGGGTCTTGTCAATGATATACAGAAATTTTGATAGCAGCGATAAAGAGGTGATTCTCCCCTTGTATAAGGCAATGGTCAGGTCACACCATGAGTACTGCATACAGGTTGGAGGCCTCATTTTAGGAAGAATACAGATATCCCGGAAAAAGTACAGAAGAGGGCAATGAAATTGGCTAGTGTAACAGAGAGGTTTCTCTTACTAAGAAAGACTTAAGTTCTGCAATTGCAGTGTCTGGAGACTAGGCTCCTGCAAAGTGATCTGATTGAGGCGTACACAGCCTTGAATGGTTTGAGCAAGCTCACTGCTGATGAGATTCTTCCTCATGTTCAGATTATGCACCTGAGAAGGCATAAATTCAAATTGAGAAAAAACAATTGTAGAATAGATGTGCTAAAATTTGCCTTTAGCCAGCAGGTAGTTGATTGCTGGAACAGTCTTTCATCAGTCGTGGAAGCTGACAGCTTAAATAAATTTAAGGTAGAACTAGATAAACTCTTGGAGTGAATGAGTTGGTGAAATAGGAAGTTTTTTTTATTTTTTTGGCTGATACTGTATAAGTTTGCTTTCTTGCATCACATGCCTCTGCTAATGCTAGAACCACCTTTATGTATTGGCAATACATTGGCACTTTTCCAATACAACGGAATCTCTCTCTCTCTCTCTCTCTCTCTCTCTCTCTCTCTCTCTCTCTCTCTCTCATGAGTCCAGTGATGCTCTCATAATTAGCCTCAATAGCTCAATGCACTCATTTGATCCCCCTTTAAAATTATATAGTATATACTAAAGATCTGAGATGCCCTTGTGATGTGATTCAAAGAAACAGACCAGAAAAATGGAACTCCAAAGGCTGGTTGCTTTTCAACAATAATGTGCCATTGCATATGTTGCTAGTTGTATGGAGTGTTTTATTTTCTGACTAAACATGAAATTGCTGAAGTCCTGCAACCACATCTTCACTAAATATGACTCCATGCAACTTTTTTTTGTATCTTTGGCAGAAAAAAAACCTGAAAATAGTCGAATGGGTGCTGTACAAACAATAAAGAATAATATGACAGCTCAGATTTTGGCAATTTTGAATAGGTTTTCCAGAAGTGCTTCCAAAAGTAGGAAAATCATTCAGCTGAGCACATTGCTTCAGAAGGATACTATTTCAAAGGATCTAAAATCATCCGCCCCATAAGTTTGCTTACTGTCACTATATTGTAGTATTCTGTACATGTATTTCTAACGTACCTCACACAATAAATATACTACAGTCGTATCACCATGGGAATGAACTCAAGGTCACCAGCAGATGCATTCTATTTTATATTAGAAGCAAAGGAATGATGGGGTGATTAGAACACTTTGATTTTTAGATTAATTTTAATTTTAAACAAAAGTAATCATATAAATATAATGAAATAATGTATTGAATCGATTCTGATCTCATTTCAAGATTGGTCTATATAATAAGTAAGAATATAATATCTATTTAACCTCCAATAATTTTATTAATTTTTAATAAGCATTAATAATTTTGGAAATGATACAACTTACCTTGGCAAATATCTTTATCTACATCAATATCTGCTCTTCTGGGCTGCAATTCTGGGTACAGGGCTTGCTACAAAAGAAATAGTAATAAAATCACTAAACTTAAAATCCAGAACTGACATTACATACAACTGGGCAGCCCTCAACTTCCAACAATACAACTTAAGTTATACACAAATCAATTAAGAATTTTATAATCATATCCTCTTCATATAGAGTATTTAATATAAGCTTTAACTTCTATAACTTACCTCTATGTCTGCTTGGTCATCAATACATAAGTTAGTTGCACATTAAAATTAAAAACAAAATTCACAATTACAATCATATTACAAGGTTCACTTCTTGTGGATCTGAATTCCAGAGAATTTCTTCAATTTGGCTTCTACATACCCACATGGTCTTCAAGAGATGAATGTTGCATATTGTAATTGGCTGGCTTGTTTCCAAATCTCCAGTTTCATTTTATGCCTACACCAAAGCTCGCAACAATTGTAAAGCAGTTATTAATCAGTCCAAACTAGATTTCGAACAGGCTAAGAGTAGAAAACTTGCTTCTTGTCTAAATGGTAGCTGAGCATTCTGGTCTCTTGCCAAAGATATTGGCAGCAACTTTTGCCCATCTCTATTCCCACCTCTCTCAAAATCAGATAGTTCTATTCCCACTTCAGCCAAGGATAAAGCTGACCTTAGCAGGTCAGCTTTATCCTTGGCTGAAACTTTATCCTTAGATGCTATTTTGATTCCAATTCATGTATTAATGATCTTGATAAACCACTTCCCACCATTCACAGTACATTCCATTCAATGCCTACTGTGGTCTTCCATCAAAAGGATGTCAGAAGGATTTTGAACAATCTTGATGCTAAGAAAGCTACAGATCCTGATGATATTTCTCCACTTGTTCTCAAAACCTGTGCTCCTGAACTTATTCCTGTTCTGTGTCACTTTCTTATTCCAAAGATGTTTTCCCTTCTGCTTGGAAATTTGTTCATCTCTAGCCAGTTCCTAAAAAGGTGACAAATCTCTCCCATTCAATTATCATCCCATTGTGTTTACTTGTACTTGTACTCTTTCTAAAGTAATAGAGAAATCAATTAACTGCCAATTCTTAAACTATCTAGAAACCTTCTATCCAATCAATGGTCACCAGTATGGATTCCATCAGTGTCGATCCACTGGTAATTAGGTATCCAGTTTTCTCTCTGACTGTTCACTGCAGGTGATGGTAGATAGCTCTCTGTCTTCTAACTTCTCCACTAATGCCGGTGTCCCCCAAGATTCAGTTCTTTCTCCCACTCTTTTCCTCTTGTATATTAATGACCTTCTTCCACTGACCGGAAATCCTATCCATAGTTTTGCTGATGATAGCACATTGCATTCCACTTTCCAGTTTGAGAAACCAATTCTCCAGAGATAGTTGATTTCAATCCTTCTAAAACTCAGTCCTATCTTGTATCTTGCAAAAAGGATTCTTCTGCTCTTATGCTTATCTTTGATGACACTTTGAGTTCTAGGCAAGATCATATAACTCTGTTGGGGATTACCCTGACTTCTAATCTCTTTCGGCATAAGCACATTACAAATATTGCTTCCTCTGCATCTAAAAAACTTGGTTTTCTCTTTCACTCTTGGCATTACTTTTCTTCCAAACAGCTGTTCACTCTGTACAAATTGCAAATCCATCCTACCATGGAATATTGTTCCCACATCTGGGCCGATGCCCCAAAACCTCTCTCAGGCTTCTAGATTCCATTCAAAAGAGATCAGTTAGGTTAATTAATGACTCATCTCCAACAGTCTCTCCAATCTCTGTCTCATAGATGTTCTGTGTCTGCTGCATGCCTTTTCTATAGATACTTCCATGGGCACTGTTCTTCTGAAATGGCTTCTATAATTCCTGCTCTCTCTTCCAAAGCAGTCCAAACATGTGTCATAACCAGTCAACATCCTTTTACTGTCCAACTTCAAACTCACAGAACCAACTTTTCTTCTTGCTCATTTATTCATTCAACTCTTGCATTCTCTTCAATTTCTCATATTACACAAGATGTGAACATAGGATTTATTACCTTGCTTGATACGTATATCCTGAAAATTACAATCTTCAGAAATGCAAGTCTAATGTCAATAAGTATCTTCTTTCATCTTCTCAACCTTCAGCCTATGCACTGCACTAAGTACTATAGCTTCCAAATACTCTTGTGTTTGGAGTTTTCATAAAAAAAAAAAATAACAATAACGGAGCTCTGCAAGTTTTATTTCCACTTATTTGCTACACTGCCCATTAATTTCTTAAATGGGTGAATGCAACAAACACAATATTCAGTGATTCAGCTACAATATATGATATATGGATTGCCTACGTGATATGTATGAAAAAAAAATAATAATTACTGAATTTCTATTGGTCCACTTTTAATGAAATTTGACATGCCATGTCAAATCTTTCTAAGAGCCAAATCTAAAATTTCTTGAGAATTCATCCACTATGACTTGAGTTATTACATGCAAATAGACAGATGGACATGGTGAAGACAAAAATGTCCTTTAAAATAATAAGATGCCTATAGGGAAACACCTAAAAATGGCCCCTACTACTATTTTAAATGCAATTAAAATGGCTTCGTATCCCTGTAAAGTTTCAAGGCAATCTGTCCACATACAGACATAACTGGCTGAGATTGCATGGAAACAGCATTCAAATCAACCTCTCAAATGAAACCTCTGTAAAGTGTCCATGATAGGTAGGTGACTGCTTTGCAGAAGTCCATATAGCCAGTTTCAATAATCCAAAAAAAAAAAAAAAATTAAATTCACTGTAAATGGTTGCTTACTCAGTTTCCTCACCCCCAATTGATTATCAACTGAAAGTAGTTAGCATTAGCCACAGAGTACAAGGAAGCCTCAGGTTTTTCTGCACTAGCCGAAAAATAAAATAAAAATATATAAAAAAGACACAAAAAAAATCAATGTATACATATGTGCTTAAATTAATTACTTTTAATAAATAACTTTTATAAGGCCATAATTAACTTTTAGTAAAAATTAACATAAATAGCTTTATTTAAAGCATTTTCATTATGGTTAATTAGATCACTTACTACTTTTAGTCCATATTTATCATTTCTGCTCACATAGAATTTTTTTAATGTAATATCCATCCATTCATTAATGGATCAAATCTTCCTCCCTTTTTTTAAATATCTGCATACAGCCCTGGCACAAACATCAAGAAATTCCATTTCTTAAAAATTTTTCCTGGGTTAAAGCTATTTAAATGACCATTTTCTTACTGATGAGTTAAAGTGGTAAATGACTGAGGGATGATGGAAAAATAGTCATCATCCCTCAGTCATAAATGATAGATACTACTCTTGCTGAAGCAGTTATAAATGTAATTTCGAGCATCACAGAGTTTTTAGTGAATAACAAGAATATCGAATATACAGGGTGCCACAAACCTTTACAAAACTAAAATGATACTGCATGATACAAATCTAAAGCCACTTCCAAGTGATAGAGGATATCTCCGAGTTTTTATTCACCAATTATAAAATGTCTGCTGCAGTAGATGGCAGCACAATCACAAAACTGTAAAGAAATTTACCAACAAAATTCCATCCTCTTGATTTTTTCACTGTTAATGGCTTCTGTAAGAACTGTAATTTGTTTCATTGTCAGATGGCATCACATTGTTGTCCTTAACGGGTTAAGTTAACAACTAGCATGTTGTATGGATTTTTCCTGGCTTTGCAATTAAAACTTCCTCTACCAAGCACCACCACGTCCACGCTGAATTTTGTCTGGCCACCACCATCTTTGTGGATGATTGCGCAAACAGGCAACCTTTATGATTTTACCATTACAGAACTGTGTCTACTCAGTAGCACCATTTTAAACTGTGTTCAAAATTTATACATAATAGAGGTTGCAGACTGTAACTCATTGAACCAAAGCACACAATGTACCTTCTCGGAGTTGGTAAATTCCACCATAATTAGTTTTGCAATTATGCTGCCATTTTCTGCAAAGTGCAGTTTTCCAGATGATGAAAAAAACTTGAAGATATCCTCTATCACCTGGAAGTCGTTTCAGATTTATGTCATGTACCCTATTCACACAATAATGTTTTAGTTTTGCAAAGGAGGTTTGTGAACACCCTGTATTTGTGGACATGGAAATCGTCATGAGCTACTGACCAAAATTATTTATGCAATCTGTTGGTAGAGGTCTTTCTTTTTTTTTTTTTTTTTTTTGCATGTATATATGATAAATCTGAATCTTGTATAACAGACTTGCTACACTACTTTTTTCTGAAAACAGCATCTCTCAGTTTGGCAATTTCATTGCCTTGCTAAGTGATGTGCAACAGTGGAACTGCATCAGATAGCCGAAATAAGTTTGTAAACATTCCTTACCAGAAGTAGCGAGTGTATCAACAGCATATGGTACTATTTGCTATGTAAGTCATTCACGGCCATCAAATATGTAATTAGTATTACCATAATAACCCTTCACCTTTAAATGCCTGCATTTCAAATGCCTTTGACCAACGAAAATGGGCGTAGGTGTCTATTACTCTCGAAATATTCTCCCGTATAGGGAAACTGAAAATACCAAAAGGACACCTATTAAAGTGTCTGCATCAGTAATACAGACTGTCCATTTTATTGGAAAGGTCATCTAACATGTATTTCTGGGTGGGACCCAAGCCTGACTGACTGCCGACAACAACAAGAGGTGTCTCTTATTGAGAAGTGTTCGTTAAGGGAGTCTGTACATATATAGTTTCACTATATATGTACAGACTTACTCCATGAACTAACATAGGAAAATCCATTCATATATAAACACACAAACAGACACACATTCACGAAAGGGTTAAAAGAGCATTTTAAAATCATTTACTAAACTAAATTTGAACACAAATTAAAAGCTACATATGGAAAATTAAAAATACAAGTAGAGAAAACAATGTTCCCTTAGAAAAGCAACACTTACCATTGTGGGAGAGAACAATAGCAGTCTACTAGACAGTATGATAAATATAGCATGACATAGCATAGTTTTTGTAAGATAACAGTTTAAAAATACATTAAATTAAACATTATCTACAAAACAGATACAAAGGTAAGAGAACACTTACCAGGTGTTTCTAGAAAGCGTCCTTAACTTTCTGTGAAAAGTAGGAAAGATATGAGACACAAGGATCGCAAGATGAAACATACAATTTCTATTTAACCATCCAGCGTAACTCTTACTGCTAACAATCATTAAGTTAATAAAAATTGATTACCTCTGTTTTTTCCAAATCCTCTAGAAATTCATTTTTCAGTGGCTGTTGACTCTTGTGGATATCAATTTTTCCTGCCCTACAAAATAAGACACAAAATTTTATTTTAAGACATTTCCAACGACAAAATTTCTATTTACATGGGATATCTAGAAGAAGGCTCATAAATCAGATGCTAAATAGTGATGATCAGAAGCAAGCTTAGTTTACATGCATAAAAATTTTAAAATATCACATACAGGCAGTTCTCACTTTACAAGTTCCCGGGTTTCCGAGTTCCCCCCCCCATCCAAGTATCATCATCATCAGTCATTTTCAATCCACTGCAGGATGAAGGCCACTCCAGCAACTTTCCAGTTCCTTCTGTTTTGAGCACTGGCCATCCATTTACTACCCAAAATCTCATGAATTTCATCTATCCATCTCCGCCTTTGTCTTCCAGGTTTTCTTCTAGCTCCTCTTGGATACCATTCTGTTATTTTCTTAGTCCATCTGTCATCATGTCTTCGAGCTATGGGTCCTACCCAAGACCATTTTAGTTCGTTAGTTTTGATAAGAATGTCCTTTACTTAAGTTTGCTGCCTAATCCATGTGTTTCTCTTCTTATCTAACAGTCTGATTCCGAATATATTTCGTTCCATTCTTCGCTGTATAGTTCTCAGCTTCTCTTCCATTCTTTTGGTGAGTGCCCAAGTTTCACTTCCATAAGTCATGGTGGGGAGTATACATTGGTTCATTATTTTACGTTTCAGACAAACTGGGATATTGCTCTTCAGTATGTGACTATGTTTCCTGAATGCTATCCATCCAAAATTTATTCTTCTCTTGACTTCCAGCCATTTATCATTATTACAGCTAATAACTTGTCCCAGATAAGTATATGACTCCACCTTTTCAATTACTGCTCCTTCAATCATTATTTCCGTGGCATACTTGTTCATCACTACTTTTGTTTTAGCCATATTCATCTTTAGTCCAAAATCCTTACTAACTGTGCATAACTGTTAAGATTTTCCTCTAATTCTTTGGGATCGTGGCTTATGACCACAATGTCATCTGCAAATCGTAAATGGTTTAGATACTCTCCGTTCACAATGACTCCTTTCTGCGACCAGTCTAATCTTCTGAAAGCTTCCTCAAGGGCAGCAGTAAACAGCTTCGGAGATATTGTGTCTCCTTGTCGAACTCCTTTCTCGATTTTAAATTTGCTACTGTCTTTGTCTAGTCGAAAAAAGGAGGTAGCGTTCTCATATATTTTCTTCAAAATCATAATATGTGGGGTTCCTATGCCTTGTCTTTCCAGTGCCCGAAACATTGCCTTATGCTGTATGGAGTCTATTGCATTTTTTAATATTCCACAAATGCCAGGCATAATGGTGTTTTATATTCATTTGCTTTTTCCATTAGCTGTGACATTATGTAAAGGTGATCCATAGTTGAGAATCCTGTCCTAAAGCCAGCTTGCTCTTTCGGTTGATTCTCATCAAGAATTCTTTCTAATCTGTTAGTAATGACCCTTGTGAACAACTTGTAGATGTGGAATAACAAACTAATTAGTCTATAATTTCCCATTTCTGATTTATCTCCTTTCTTATGCAGCAAAAGTATGATTGCATTATTCCACTGCTTAGGCGTCGCACCTTTTCTAATGCACTTTGTGAAGAGCCTTGCCAGTTTTTGTGTTATGTCTCTTCCTCCCAATTTTAACAACTCTACAGTAACTTTATCTTCCCCTGGGGCTTTCCAATTCTTCATTTTCTTCAATGCATGTTCTACCTCATCAGGAAGAATATCGGGTATGTCATATGTGTTGCTACTTTGCAATCCATCTTCCCCACTGCTGGTATCATTCCCTCGCTCCTTGTATAATTCTCTATAGCACTCTTCTGCTATTTGAATTATGCCTTCTCTGCTGTTTATAAGTACACCATCACTATTCTTCAGTTTCAGTATCATTTGTCTTTCTGTATTACTGCTCATGGCTGCCGATTTAAATCCTTTGTTTTCCCTTAATGCTTGTTCTACTTTTCTTGTGTTAAATCTTCTTATGTCCTCTCTGAGTCTCTTTCTAATGGCTTTGCTTAACTCAGTATACTCAATTTTCTCCCTGTCAGTGTTTTTCTTGCTCTTCATTTGTCGTCTTCGGTTCATCATGACAAGTGTTTCTTGACTAATTTTTTCTTCTTTGGATTTATTTTTCCCTATAGGTTTCTTGGGCTTTATCACTTTCAGAAAGTTGTAATATTCCTCGTCGATATCTTGGTCCTGAGCAATCTGCAGAAGCTCAAACTTGTTCTTAAGTTCCAGTACATACTGCTTTTTCTCCTCCTCTGTTATCTCAAAGACCTTTGTATTATTTACTCGAGTCACTTTTTTCCTTTCCTTTCCTACATCTATATCAAGTGTACATCTTACCATTCTGTGATCACTTCCAACATTTACCTTATTCAGGACGGTAACATCATTCACAATATATCTTCTGTTAGGATGAAGTCGATTTCATTAGTTGTTAATCCATTTGGATTAACAACTAATGTCCACTTTCTGTTCACCCTTTTCTTGAAAAAAGTGTTCATTACTGACAGTCCTTGAGATTCTGCAAATTGCACAAGTCTTTCACCTCTTTTATTTCTTTCACCAATTCCAAAATTTCCTATAGTTCCTCTTTCTTCCCTGTTTTGCCTTTTTCCAACCTTAGCATTGAAGTCCCCCATAATAATAGTGTAGTGGGTTTTCTGCTCATCTAGAAGACTCTCAATTTCGGTGTACATTTCTTCAACCTCTTCATCATCATGGCTCGATGTTGGTGCATAAATCATTATAATCTTTAGCTTATACCTCTTAGAAATCTTGAGTATTAGTCTTGACACCCTTGGTGATGTACTTTTGAATTCCAAGTATCGACAAAATCGAAAATATGAACAATAATTGCAAAAAATGAATGTTAAACATTCATAAATACCGCATTCCCATTCCAAACCAAGTGCATAGCTATACACCACAGTGTACCCTGCTTTACGATATTAATCAGTTCCAGAGACACCACCGTATTGTTATAATATCGTAATGTTAACCCAATGACACATTGTTTTTTGCTAATTCGTTTGAAGATCTTGGAAGTTGAAATTTTTGCTGTATATCTCTCTAAAATTTGATTTTTAAGGTCACGAGCGTGACCTTAAGGCCACATAAAAGGTCGTGTAAATTGTATTAGTTACCAATTAAAATCATTAAAATGCACTAAACTTTCATCGTTATCATATGTTTCCCATTATAAGAATAAATTTTGAACACGTTTGCGATATTTTTCTAAAGCACATTTCTCAAGGTCACGACCATAAAACAATAAAAACAATTTGCACTTTCCGGCTTATTGGACTTTTCTGTTACTGCAAGCAATTATAAACGGGTAGTAAACTCGATCTTCTTGCATTTGCGAAAATACCGATAGCTGGAATTTTGTGGTTTTTTACGTTATTATGGTGAAATGTGTTTCCCCTTTACTGAAATCTTTAATTGTATAAAAAACAAATAAATTTCAGAATCTTCTCTTCATTCCTTTTTTTTTACGCTTCGTATACTTGTTACTCCGCGCGAATCGTGTTAGTTGCAATTTGTGTGTGCCGTTAAAAAATGCTTATGCATGCAATTGTGAAATTTATAATTAAAAGAGAAAATTATCTTGGAAACAAACGCCTCTTGAAACATTTCTGAAGAAGACTCCTCCTTGTGCAACAAACCAACGAGTGCCGAGTCAATAATGAGTGATCAACGAGTGAGCATTTAGTCGTTGACGATGGAGAATAAACATTCTTTAACATTTGTAAGTCGTAAATAATTTCTCTATTATTATAATTTGCTTGATTTTAAAGGCTACATTTTCATTTTTTCGATAAATCAATCATTGTTTAAACAAACTTAGCTAACTAATTTCATTGCTGAGTCTACGGGAAATAAATTCCCGCTTTACGAGCGCGTGCTAGGAACGAATTAACTCATAAAGTCGAGAACTACCTATACTTAATTTTGTGCAAATATAGTTATATACAGAAGTGATATTATTAAATAATGTTTTTTGGATGGGAATAGTAATACCAACAATCTCAATGCTTTTGATAATTGACATGCTATTATTCAATGTATACAAAATATTTTTAAAAATTTAAAAGTAATACTTGTCATAAAAATATAATCAATAAAATTAATCTTAAATACTTTCTGCAGGGGATTGATAGAGATTTTGTATTCGATTGTGATGCAGATCATTCTAAAGGCTCGATATCCAGTCCACATTTGACTGCACTAATGTCCATTCCCTCCTTCAGGTGTGTGCAGAAGCATACAAGATCCAAGGTGATATACTTGAAAGGGTGATATAGGTGTTCCACAAGGCAGAGTTCTATCTAGGCTCCTCTTTACTGCTGAAATCCATCCATTCCTGTGACAGAAAATGGATTTTATTAGTTATGTTGATGAAGCTCCTCTATGCAATCTGAAGATCTGAAGCTCCTCTATTGGATACGCAATGCTGACCAAATACCAAATCGAAGTCTATCATCAACAGCTTACAGAATCTAATATCATACTTCTCGCAGTTCTCCCTTAAAATAAATCCAATTAAATCTGCACTAATGATATTCTCTCTAAAAACACATCCAACACAGCCAAACCTGGATATCCATGGGACACTCATCTTATTAGTTACCAAGCACGGCGATCTCTGGGTAATTTCTGACATTAAACTCAACTTCAAACACCATGTTGCAGATGTCCACAACAAAGTTTGCAGATCCAGATGGCTTGCCAAGCAACACCGTCTTCATGTCACTGAGTACAAAATCACACTTCAGTATATATACCAGTTTGTTCAGCCCATCATCACCTATGGGGCTGAAATCTGGACATTGGCGATGAAAATCACGCTGCAAACAATCTATTCTGGATAGTATTCACTGATTCACTGGATCCTGTACAAGCATAAATGTCTGTCCCTCACACGTACATCACAAATAATGGAACTACTAAATTTTAGAAAAGTTTCAGAAAGAATCTTTACCCTCCACTTACTCGCAATGATAAAAATGATAGCAGATGAAATAAACATACCTAGTTTCTGGCAGCTGTGTCAATGAATAATCCCCCCCTCCCATCACTTTAGTCTGTGGCATGGAGGCACAGGAAATTTGATGTGTCCATGCCCATGAAAATGCTCCAAAACATTCAAAAGATTGATGAGGACTTCAAGAAGCCCTCATCATATTATATATATGTCGAAGGCCTTTCTGCAGATTGATGGTACTTCATCAGCTGATGAGGTACCATCAAGCAAAAGTTAAATATGCTCTATTCTTTTTTTGGCAAAGAAGTTTAGAACTCCCTCAACATCTCAGCAGACCACTGAACTTCTTTCCATATTATGTTAAATTCTTCCACAACATTTACGAACTTCTCAAAATAAATTAAGGCTTCATTGATCTTCTTCACATTAAAGGTTTTTGTGGGAGGAATTAATGATTTTTTGTCATCTTGGTCTTCAGGTGATATCTTACTTGCCTCCTGCATGGCAATCAGTTCTTGATGGACGTGGGCTCTGAATGAAATGCCATCAATTCATCCATATCTTTATTGATAACTTCCAAATCAAGCTGATTCATAAACTGAGACTTCCTTTGTGGCTGTTTCAGGTATTTCCTTAAAAACTCTGACATCTGTTACTAACTCTGGGCACAACTGCTTCCAATAATTATTTATTGTTGAATTTATTTATCTCATCCCAAGAACCTCCAATGCTGATGGCTGCATTCCAGACATAACCTTTTCAGAATTCCTTCAAGGTAGGTTCCACTTCCTTGTCAGTTGCCTTGGCAGTTTGGTTGATTATTTGTCTTACATAGTATTGCATGCAGCCACAATCTTATCATTAGGCTGAACATCATTGGAGGTATTTAAAGACCATGTATGAAATGCTGGAA
Source organism: Mastigoproctus giganteus (assembly GCF_048544385.1). NCBI lineage: Eukaryota > Metazoa > Arthropoda > Arachnida > Uropygi > Thelyphonidae > Mastigoproctus > Mastigoproctus giganteus. The sequence continues at coordinate 15,077,648 of NC_143575.1, forward strand.
GTATGCAACTCTTAGTTATATGAAAAAAGTCTTTAAATTTATCCTTTCCTTCACAACTGAAAACACAGTCAACTGGCTTAAGTGTATCAAGTGTCTGACTGATGCTAAAGATTCACCACTTTCAACACACCTAAGTATTTCATGCTTCATCTTCACTATTATCTTCATCTTCACTAATACTTCTTATCACTATTGCTAGCACTTTCATTTTTCCTTTTTCCATTCATTTTTATAAAATAAGGGCAGGGCAAATTGCACTAAAGCAGTATTTCTTTGTGCAATTATTTAGTACTGCAACCTATGAATGGTTGCCTAAACAAACTTCTGTATAGACCAGGGGTCGCCGAATTTTTTTGACCGTCGATCCCTTCAAGAGTTTCTTGATTTTTAATTGACCCCCTCTATTTTACTATTACGTAATTATAATAGGACAAGCAAAAAATACGCTTATATGAGTTTTTAGATTGTTTATTTTATAGTTACAGTGTTTATTGTATGTATAATATAGTATATATTATTATATTGGCTTAACATCAAAGGGATACGTTTTTGTTTTTGACGTCCTTCTTAACATTACATATTTGATAGGAGGGATAAATAATATATAAAATATAAAATTTAATTTTGATAACAAAATAACAATAAAGCAATCTTCCTTATATATATGAAAATAAGACTTTTATTAACTTAGTATACAATTTACTAACGTTGTCAATGTGAAGGGGTGTGCTTCGTGACTCTTGAGAAGATTAGCAATGTTGAGTTCAAAATTAGTAAGAATTCTATATCTAGCTTATTTCTTTGTTTTGTTAAAATGAAATTAACATGGCTGAAATCAGCTTCAACCATGTACGAGCTTGGAAATGCAAGAAAAAAGGGTAGTACCACTTCAGAAAGTTTTGGATATTTTTCTACAACATTTATATTCGTCCAAAAGTAATTTAAAGTCCTATTTTTAAAAAGCGTCTTAGCTTCAAGATCAACTGACAATAAGTTCATCTTGTAAGTTATGTTTGATATTTTCAATATCTGCAGAAAATGGCATGATAATCCAATCTGGAATGTGCATGTTTTCAAAATCTGCAAAGCGCAATTTAAAATCATCGCTCAAATTTTGAAGATTTTTGTGTATATTTCTAAGTCTTCATCTTTTACTTCCAATTGCAGTAGATTCGAAAAGCACTGAAAATCTTTTCGTAACAATGATGATTTAAATAAGGCTAATTTAGCTTGGAAGCCTAAAAGAACCGTCCGAGCTTGAATAATCGTGACATCTTTACCTTGTAGACGGGTCTGTACGTCATTAAATTTTGAAAATAAGTCCGCCAAGTAGAAAATATGATTCTTATTTCTCTTCAGTTCATCACTCAAAAACAAATTAACATCTGTAAGAAACTCTAGGGTTGAGTCGAACAACTCAACAAATCTTTGTAGGCTTGCACCTCTAGACAACCATCTTACTTCAGTATGCAAAATACTTCATCATTTTTTTCACAAAGTTTAGCAAACAATCGCGATTTAAGAGGATGGGCTCTAATTTGATTAATAGATTTAATACACACTCTTAGAGTATCATGTAGTTCGTCACTAAGAGTTTTTGCCACCAAATGGTTTCGGTGCAACACACAGTGAATAGTACGTACACTTTGAACTTTTTCTTTCAGAAAGGCAGCGAAACCTCGATAACGGCCCACCATTGCAGGTGCTCCATCTGTGGCTACTGCTGTTATATTAGTAAATGGAATATCATACTTATTTAAACATTCCTCCAATCGCTGAAAAACTGTCAACCCCATTCCATCACTTTCAAGATATTTTGCAAATAAAAATTCGTCAATAATTTGATGTTTGGTTTTACTATAATATCTTACATAAGCCATAAGAATAGAACTATCGAATGTAGATTCATCAAGTTGGATGGAGAACTTACTATTTTTGAGTTCTAATACTACAGTTTTTTCTACATCTTCAGCCATTTCACCAATACGCCTTTTCACGGTATTCGCACTCAATGGTAAGCATTTTAAAACAGGGCCAGAATCTTTTTTCATTATGGTTTCAATTACTTCTTTGATTGCGGGTTTAACAATGTCCTCTGCAATTATATATGGTTTTTCTTTTTTTGCTATATTAAAATAAATATTGTAGGAGGCTGTTAATCCTTGTTTATTGTCAGCTTTGGCAGGTGCTTTCATAAATGATTTTATAGTTGGTCAATGTGTGTATTTCTCTTTCAGTTCTTTAAAAAAGTCAAGATCTTTATCTCTCTTATCAGGATGGAGTCTTTGAAGATAATCTTTCATTTTTTTTGGTTTCATTTTTGCATTGTTACTAAAAGTTTTTTTCATAAAGAAGACACATAGGCCTTGTTTCGTTTGTTAATGAAGCAATAAACCCAAGTTTCAAATATTGTAACGAATATTGTCTGCATTTCTTTTTAGAATCTGAAGCTGCCATTGTGGTTACTGGGGTTGTAACAAAATAATTAAAATTGAAGTCAGTAAGCAAAAGTAATAAGTTTAAATAATATACCTACTCACATATTTCTATAGGATGTACAAAACTACCAGCCCTGCTGAACTCTTCAACATAGAGAAGTTTAGTTCGTGAATGAATAATGATTGAATTATAATATGTATGTTGATGAATTTCAGAACATTAATGCTCACTTGTATGTCGATGCCCAAATATGAGACTGGGATCGAATACGTGTAAGTATAAGTAAATAAGCAACTGCACACGTGTTGCAATCTCGCTCCCGCCGCGGCAACCGGGAACCACCGACATCCATTTATTGGTAAATATATGTCATTTTGGCCTACTTGATTGGCTTGACGTTCAGGTGCTGTCCAACATAAGATACTATACATGTCTACATATATACATGTCTACTTGATTGGCCTCCGTAACTATTTTCATGACCTTACTCCATCTTACAGATCCTATTCATGTCACTGTTCCCATGATTCACTCTTAATTGCGTTGTCATTCAGGATGGAGATAATCCAAGTTAACCGAATTAAATATTACCCGTACAATGATGTCTTATATTTTTCTATCGACCCCTAACAATGTTATATCGACCCCTGGGGGTCGATATTGACCACTTTGGCGACCACTGGTATAGACTAAGATAGTGATACTGCCAAAACTTTGTAGGAAAGCCATGAAACCTGCAGTGACTAAATTGTTAAATATCTGCATAAATAAACACTGCTGTACAGACTAAGATGGTGACACTGTTGAAACGGTTGGCAGGCAGGATACATGACATGGTGACTTCCAAAACTTGTTCGTCACTTTGCAGAGGTCAGAAAGCCGAAGGCTGCATTCAAAGGTCTATTTAAAGGTGTTAATATATAATTGTCTGAAAGAAAGTTTTCTAAACTGATAGAATATCCAAAAAATTTTCTGCATAGAATAAGCAAAATAGAAACCAATGGCAGAGGCAATAAACTGTCTCAGAAAACACAGACTGTAACGAGAGTTAAGGATCTAGACGCATCATCATCAAAGATTGCTCTTTCAATATTACTTCCAAAATACTAAGAAATATAGACATATGAAATTATTTTTCTATTAATTCCAATAAGGAATGAATTTGGATTGCACCAAAAGGAGATGATACATCTAAAAACATACAATAAATATTTATTCTGCTATGCTTACGTATTTCCATTGTCAGAGTGAATTTCCTGAACCTATCTCAACCCTGAAAACTTTGTAGAAAAAACCCTGTCTTTCTACAAAAATTAAAAATTTTTATACATAAATGCACTTAATTATTTTAGAAATCAAGTCAGAATTAAAAAAATCAAAAATCATAGAATTTGAAAAAAAAAAAGTAAGCAATTCGTTGTTACTTTTTGATGTAATACTATCTCCTATATTTATTTACATATCACCTGATTTAATTTCATTAACTTCTAGATCTGAACTCCAGAGAATTTCAGCTTTTGTACGACAAATCAGAGAACTGTGACTGATGGTATGATCTCCTCTGATTTTAAAATTTATTATAAATTGTGTCCACAATAACAGTCATACTTTGGTTAACATTACCTCTGATAACAAAGCTTCAATATAATGAAGTCCGCAATTTCAAGCCCCATTCAACATAAAAAATATTCCAATTTAAGACCAATGCCCAACAATCATCCAACTGGTGACTGACGGCGACTTGTTACGTACTCCCAAGTGCTCCCAAGCCGTGGGTGTGTCTGTAATAACAGTTTTGCACGTCATTCGCCTAATTTAGTCGTTGTTTACACTTCGTAGGGTGTGTTTCAGTGTGGTGCATTGCAATACATGATTGACACTGTTTCAGTGTGGCGCATTGCAATAATTGACATAGGTTCTTTGAGAGCATTACATAATGTAGATTTTGTAAATTTTAATAGAAATATTTTTTTTTTAGTTAAAATGTCAGAATCAATTAAAAGAAAAACAATTTCTTTGGAAACATCTAAATATCGTACGACATGTTGAAAGCAGCAAAAGAAAATCCGATGTGGCACAGTCTTTAGGATTAGCGCAATCAACTGTAACAACCATACTAAGTCAATCAGAAAAAATAAAACAGTCTGCTCAGAATTATACAGATGTTACAGCAGCAAAATTAACTCGCTTAAGGAGTCCAATTTTAGAAAAAAATGGAGAAAATGTTAAGTTTGTGGATAGATGATATGTCATAATATCATATGCCTTCAAGTCAAATGGATTCAAGAAAAAGCATTATTTTTGTTTAATCACCTGAAATCTAAATAAACTGAAGAAATTACAGAAACTTTTGGGGCCTCTCGTGGTTGGTTCGAGAAACTTAAAAAACGGGCCAGGATTCATAGTGTAAAATTAACAGAAGCTGCAAGTGCAGACGTTGAAGCTGCATATTTGGTGTTCAATGTTGACGAAAGCAGTTTGTTCTGGAAACGGCTACAATTAAAAAGCTTCATTTCTATTGAAGAAAAACCAGCTGCTGGGTTCAAAGCAGTCAAAGACCATTTAACGTTACTCTTTGGATCAAATGCCTCTGGCGATTATAAATTAAAATTATTATTAGTTTACCATTCAGAAAATCCGAGGGCGTTAAAAGGTAACATAAAAACGAATTTACCCATAATATGGAAAGCAAATAGGAAAGCATGGGTTACCAAGGAGTTATTTACTGATTGGTTTGATAACCACTTTTGTCCTGAAGTAAAACGGTATTGTCAAAAAAAACAACTTTGAAGAAAACGCTCTTTTGTTGTTAGACAATGCTCCAGGACATCCTACTGATCTTAACACGTTGGACACATACATTTCTGTCAAAGTTGTGTTTCGTCCAGCAAACACAACTTCCCTGATTCAACCATTGGATCAGGGAGTAATAGCATCATTTAAAGCTTATCTGCGTCGAACAATAAGCAATTCAATTGAACTAGAGGATAAAGAGGAAATGACAGTTAAAACTTTTTGGAAAAACTACACCATTAAAAAAACAATTGAAAACATTGATAGTTTTTGGAAAGAAGTCACTAAGAAATGCTTAAATGGAGTTTGGCACAAAATATGGCCAGAAGTTGTACTAGAAGAAGAAAATAACATCCAAGAAATTAGAAATGAAGTTATCCAGATGGCTCAATCAATAGGTTTCGAAAATGTCGATGAAGAGGATGTTAGAAATTTATTGAATGCAGAAGATGACGGTTTTTCAGTGGAAGATTTAGAAAACTTTGTTAGCAACAAAGACAAAGAAAATGAAGATGAAGTTAAAGAAGTTCCTGCCGAAAAAGTGTTAACAACCAAAGATTTAAAAAGGTGCTTAAATGACATTGAAATCGTTTTAAATTTTTTTAGTGAAAATGATCCTGAATTAGGAAGAAGTGTTATTGTTAAGTGATCAGTGTTAAATGCAATAACTCCGTATAGGCAATAGTTAAATGAAAGAGGGAAAAAAGCATAAACAATCAACTTTAGACTCATATTTTAAAATGTGATTTCACTTTGTAATTTTCTTTAGGTAGGAACGTATCCCTATTCTGGCCATTTTATTTTTACCTCTGAAAACGAAGTTTCGCTTAACGAAGTAATTTCGGGGAACACATCCTATTCGTTAATCGAGGTATTACTGTACTTAAAAATACCGATACAAGATTACAGACTGTGAATAATAGCACAACAATAGCACACCAAAATTATAGCACACCAAAATTTTATCAATTTCACTGAGAATCATATTTTTTTTAAATTAAAAACTATCATGTATTAAAATTAACTTTCCTAACAAGCATTTATCACTGTCAGAAAATGAGCTGAAAAATTCAAAGATTTGTAATCATAATTAATATGCATTGTTTTAGTTGTTAAGATATATATTTCAATTAGCTTATCTGTTATTTTTATTGCTGCATAACATAGTTGCTATTTTTACATTGTCGCAAAACTATAGCCATATAAATGTTTTCATTATTACCCTGAGTACTGATACAGTCAGTCCTCGTATAGCACGATAGTTGTGTTCCTAGAAATCCTCGTGCAATGCAAAATCGTGCAATATAAATAACAGGCCCTATGGGAAAAATAAGGTTAGGTGCCGACCACCCAAGATTGAACACGCATTTGTAACCAAAACATTACCAAACACAATAAATAATCGTAATAAAATACGTATTTTATTACAACTATTACGTAATAAAATATTGCTAATGCTTTTGCTTCTATCATAAGCAAACTTGTTTTTTATTTGATTTTCGATCCAAACAGATGACAGCCGTTCCATCTCTTCCAATTCTTTGTCTTAATCTAATGGATTTTAATTACACTTTGAGTTGTTCCTGCTATGAAAGTTTTTTTATTTTCTCTGCATTCTTTGTAATTCCCGGCTTTGCCTCATTTAGGTCTGTAGCACGTGCAATATCACATGGTCTTTCATTTCGCTCAAAGCTTTTCACAATTTCATATTTTTCTCTATCGACAGAGGCGGACTGGCCATAAGCCTTAGCGGGGAAACCCCGGCGGGCCGGAGGCTGGTGTGATTTTGGCCATAAGCCATAGTATGAGGCCACTACAAATTTTTGACCCAGTCCGCCTCTGTTTATCGATATTGATTTTCTTTTTCTCTCTGAATCTGCAGTGTCGTCACCAGGACGCTTCCTTTTCACACCTTTTAGTATTTTACTTATTTTTAGGGAATAAAGCACAATTACAAAACAAGGAGGCACGCTTGATACACATAAACAATACCGTAAAGGCAGAGATACACTATTAACACCTCACATTTTACTAAAGCACATTTCTAGGGGTTACTACCATAAAACAATAAAAACAATTTCCAGTTGCGTTTCTGCTAGTGGAATCTGTTATAAACTGGTGGTAAACTCGATCTAATTGCATTTGCAATTATACCGATAGCTGGAATTGTGTTGGTTTTTACGATATTATGGTGAAATGTGTTTCTCCTTCACTGATATAAAAAACATAAATACATTTTCAGAATCTTCTCTTCATTCCTATCATGTTGCGTTCGACTGCCATTTCTTGTAAACACAAAGGCGAATCGTGCATAAGCGAATTCGGTTCGTGTTATATAAGATATCGTTCCCCTATTTATAAATCGTGTAATGTAAACACGTGTTATACGAGGACTGACTGTACTATGAAGCATTAGTTCTGCCCATATTTGATCTAGGGAGGAGAAACCTTTAATATAACCCTAAAGTGGCCACATCATTCAAAAAAAATTTATTTTTGTACTTCAGTTCAATCAGCAAGACAAATTTCAAATCACTAATTTGGCACCCCTGGTTAATTTAAACAAGTTCAAATTTGGCACTCCTTGTTCAAATTAACCAGGAGTGCCAAATTAGCCACTAATGATATTAACAACCTAACACAGTGTTGACAACATTGCAAAATAATGTCCCCATACCTTAAACTACCAAAGAATAAATTCATAAAGTTAAAAGCTTAATATCAACTAACAAACCCCACAACCACTCCTAAAAACTCCTTTGCCGTTACATACATATAGCTAAAATTAGGACACAGTAATGATAAATCACACTTCAGACAACTGATCTGATCATTATTTTAACAATAACACAAATATAAATATATATCTATGGCCTACATATCAATATACAGCTTAGTCACTCAACATCTCTTTGCAAAGGTCTGAGTTCAAGTGCTGTTCTAGACTGGAGGAATTTCTAAGAGGCTTCTCACTCATGTCTGAGTTTAGCCAGTCTTAAGACTGTAGGGTTATTCCCTGTGAATTATTCCAGAGTTTTTCCCTCCTTGTGAACGGCCAGACTGGCCTTAAACACATGCAACTACAGACGCAAGTGTAGAAGGCAATGGGAAGCCATAAGAGGCTGGATAAATTCCCAAAGTTAAGGACCTGCCTTTGGACAGAATACTTATCATCATAATCACATATTTATTTGTGCTAATCAGCTTACTTTAAGGGATAAAATAAAAAACCTACATCAAACAATTCTGCAACTTACCATGATGGGAGTGCAGGCGATTGTGTTGAATACAATGTTCCCTCCTGTTGTAATGTCCGAAGACTTCCTTTAAGGTCAATACTAAAAAGCCTGGGTGTATAAGTAACTGCTCCCTAATTTAAAATAAATTTTAACAATTTTCCATGAAATAAAATAACATTAATCATTCTTCTGTATTTGACAATGAAATTTAAATTAAATTTCATAGAGAGAAATTACTGTAATAATAAATTGCCAATATTTTAAACTCCAATATCCTCCCAGATTTAGTAGGATACACTGTATATTTTTCTACATCACTGTTATCTACTGTTATAAAAGATTCTATGGAAATCAAATTGTCATCTTCAGCAGCATCGATCTATCAAAGTATAATCTCCTCCCCTCCAATACTCTATTTGGGTGGGATTGTGTTGCTACCTAAGTGCCTGCCACATTTCTCAATTTTAATTAAATGCAATATATGTTGTCACGATTCATACTTATATAGAAAAAACATGAGAATGAGAGCAGCCACAAAACCATGTCTAGATATTAATTCGGTACTGGGGAAAAAAAATAACAATAATAAAAATGTATGTGAAAAAACTGTAATCAACACAAACAGAACTGAACAATCCAATGTCCAATAAAGAGAATACAAACCCTAACAGTAGTTAGGATGGGCTCATATATATATTTTTTTTTAATATTATAAATATAATTTTTTAAAGGTTCTTTTATTAATATTTAGTAGTTTACAATATTTAGTATTTTACAATGGTTGTTACAAGATCCGCCTAGAAGACTTTGTCAGAGGATACCATGACTCATATGGAAATAGCTGATGGCGATTTCCGGATGAGTCATGATTTTATCCTTTGCAGAATCTGTGCATATATTCCAAGGTCAACCTAGATAATCAGAGCTCACTTGGAGATTCTTTTCTTTGTCACCACTGTAAGGAGTCTACCAACGTTAAGTTAAAATTTGGTGCAATGCTAGAACAATTTGAGTAATGGAAAAAACTGGTGACTGCCCTCAAGAATAATGTAACTGGTAGCTCATCAGAAACTCAAAATCTCTAGTAACCTACCAAGTGATGCACAGCCAATTCAGGCACCAGAACAGAATAACCAAACTACTCTGGTTCAAATGGACTTAGTTCTATTAGGAGCCTCCGCTGTCAGGGAAACGGGAAATATTTTTTGTAATAAGGATAGGTGGACTAGAACCAGGGTACGTCTGCTGGGAGCAACTATTAATGATGTCACCAACAGACTGTCAGATTTTAAGGGAGGCAAAGAGAATATTATTAGTCATGTGGGGACTAATGACATTAGGCATACACGATGTGATGATTTGTTAGACAAATATAGGACCATGCTGAAGAAATGCTGCAAGTTATGTTACAATGACAATGTGTCTGCCATTCCGCCCAGGCACGATAAGAGGGATTATAAAGCCTTGTGGATTAACTAAAGACTTGAAAGACTCTGCAAGCAAGACTTTTGGGGGAAAATTTCTATCAGCTTGGCCCACACTTGTAGGTAGAAGGAAACTGTTTTGTAGAGAAGGGATACATTTAAACAAATGTGGTGCAAGAGTTTTTGCCAGAATTATTGAAGATATCTTAAAGGTTCAGAAAAACTGCTAGTTTGTTGGGGGGGGGGGGGCAAGGGTAATATAAATACGCATTTATCTGATAATATTGGTCAAAGTAACACTTGAACATACCTCAAGAGTTCTTGTTTGTTACCGCAACAGAAATTATTCCAGGGGGTTTGCACTAAAAATTCTGTAATGGTGCCAGCTTAGATTTACATAGGAATACTTCTGAAAACTACAAATTAGATTAATATTAATTATTAATTTAATTTATGCAGTTTGGTTAGCATTAGCATTAGTAGAGGCATTTGATGCAAGAAAGCAAGCTTATGCAGCATCAGCCAAAAAAAAAAAAAAACCCACTTCCACTTCACCCCTCTGTTCGTTCCAAATACCTGTCCAGCTGAGCCTTAAACTTATTTAGGCTATCAACCTCCACCACAAGCGATGGAAGTCTGTTCCACCAACCAACCACCCGCTGGCTAAAGGCAAATTTCCTCACGTCTATCCTACATCTGTCTTTCCTCAATTTGAATTTATGCCCTCTCAGGTGATTTTTCTGAGCTAGAGGAAGAATCCCATCAGCATTGAGCATGCTTAAACCATTCAAGGCTTTATACACCTCTATCAGATCACCTCGCTGGTGCCTAGTCTCCAGACACTGTAATTTGCAAAACTTAAGCCTTTCTTCGTAAGAGCACCCCTTTGTTCCATTCACTAATCTTGTTGCCCTTCTCTGTACTCGTTCCAGCAGCTCTACATCCTTCTTGAAATGAGGCCTCCAGACCTGTATACAGTACTCTAGGTGTGGCCTGACCATTGCCTTATACAATGGAATAATCACCTCCTTATCCCTGCTGGAAAAATTCCTGTATATCATTGACAATACTCCATGAGCTACTCTTGCAGCCCGTCTGCACTGCTCAGAGAACTTCATATCTGCCTGCACAACCACCCCCAAGTCCCTTTCATTCTCTACCATTGTCAGTGTAGTACCACAGAGTTGATACGTTGCTCTGGGGTTGCTGTTTCCCATATGTACTACTTTACATTTGTCAATGTTAAACTTCATTTGCCACCTCTCAGCCCATCTGCTCAACCTTTCCAGATCCTGTTGCAGCAGCATAGTATCAGTAGTGTCCTTGACAACCCTGCCAACCTTTGTATCATCTGCAAACTTGGACATTAAGCTTGATATACCATCATCAATATCATTTATAAATACAGAAAACAATAATGGACCCAACACTGAGCCCTGAGGGACTCCACTAATAACATTAGTCCACGATGAGCAGTGTCCATTGATTACCACTCTCTGTCTTCTCCCCCTCAACCACCCCTTTATCCATAGCAGCAATTTGCCTCCAATGTCACACTGCTCCAATTTGTGTAGCAGTCTTCCATGTGCAACAGTATCAAAAGCCTTTCTAAGATCCAAGTATATAATATCAAAGTTATTCCCTGCATCCAGTTCTTTTGTGACTGCATCATAATATCCAATCAAGTTGGTCAGGCAAGACTTCCCCTTAACAAAACCATGCTGTGTCTGAGCTATAACTGAAGTCTTGTCTAAATGATCCTGCAGTGCTTCTTTAACCAGTGCCTACATTAATTTTCCTGGAACAGAAGTTAAGCTCACAGGTCTATAATTACTTGTGTCAGCCTTTGATCCTCCTTTGTGAATTGGGGTCACATTTGCACATTTCCAGTCTATGGGTACCTCCCCTGAGTCCAAGGAAGCTCTCATAATTATGGCTAAGGGTTTGCTTACTTCCTTTGCTGCCTTGCTCAGAATAATCACCTGAGAGGGCATAAATGCAAATTGAGGAAAGACAGATGTAGGATAGATGTGCAGAAGTTTGCCTTTAGCCTGCGGGTAGTTGGTTGGTGGAACAGACTTCCATCCTTTGCTGTGGAAGTTGATAGCCTAAATAAATTTAAGGCTGAGCTGGACAGGTATTTGGAACAAACGGAGGGGGTGAAATGGGAGCTTTTTTCTTTTTTTTTTTTTTGGCTGATGCTGCATAAGCTTGCTTTCTTGCATCATATGCCTCTACTGATGCTAATCTCCTACAATTTCTTATAATTGGTTTACTATCTTACAGTATATCATGTTAGATAAATGTTTTCCATATAAAATTTTTTTTCGTTCTCAAAGACCATTGTTACATGTAGGTACTTAATAATAATTTTGTATTATTACACAATATCGGTTATAAAAATGAAATACTGGAAATATTTTATAATAAAAATTCAAAACTATACGATTTCAGAAAATATAGGATTAGTGCTTTGCAATAAAAATATTATGTTGAAAGGGGTTCGTGAGTCAAAAAATATTGGGTACTGCTGAACTAGATGATTGTTATTTATATCAACATGTCAGGGAAAAGAATACAGGGAATACTTGCATCAATATCATTGATAAATATAAAAAACAACAATGGGCCCAACACCGAACCCTTGGGGACTCCATTAATAACACTGGTCCATGAAGAGCAGTGTCCATTGATTATTACTCTCTGTCTTCTCCCACTCAACCATCCTTTTATCCATTGTAGCAATTTGCCCTTAATGCCATACTGCTCCAATTTTTACAGTAATCTTCCATGTGCAACAGTACCAAAATCTTTCCTGAAATCCAAGTACATGATATCAAAATTATTTTTTGCATTCAGTTCCTTTGTGACCACATCATAGTACCCAATCATACTAGTCAGACAACACTTCCCCTTAACAAACCCATGCTGTGTCTAAATCATTACTGCAGCCTTGTCTAGATGATCTTGCAGTGATTCTTTAACAAGTGACTCCATTATTTTCCTTGGAACAGAAGTTAAACTAACAGGTCTGTAATTTCTCATGTCACCATATACCAATGAGCCGAAACATTATGACCAGCGAGTCATTATGCAAATCGAAGCAACTGCTGGTGAACCACGGTGCATGCGCAGGTCGGGACATGGTATAAAAAAAACCTGATACTGAGCTCCATTAATCAGTGTTACTCTTGTTCTTCAGATGGGAAAGGCAGCGGACTTAAGCAAGTTTGACAAAGGTCAAATTGTAATGGCCAGATGACTGGGTCAGAGCATATCCGAAATGGCACAGCTGGTGGGGTGCTCACGGTCAGTCATGGTTAGTACCTATTGAAAGTGATCTGAGGAGTGGAAAACCCACAAACAGCTGGCAAGGTGTTGGACAACCATGGCTCATAGATGCTCGAGGTGAGTGAAGGCTCTCCCGGTGGTATGTGGCAACAGAAAGGTAACTGTGGCACAACTAGCCGGTAATTCGAATGCTGGTGACGGGAGTAATGTGTCACAACACACACAGTACATCGAACCCTGCTGAAAATGGGGCTGAGTAGCCGCAGGCTGCTCCGAATGCCCATGCCAACAACAGTTCACTGGCATCAGCACCTACAATGAGCATGCAAGCATTGAAACTGGACCTTGAGTGATTGGAAGAAGGTCATCTAGTCCAATGAAGCACGTTTCCTGTTGCACCACGTGGATGGTCGCGTACGTGTGCGTCATTTACCAGGGGAAGTGATGGAGCCTGGATGCACCATGGGATGAAACAAGCCCGTGGTGGCAGTGTCATGCTTTGGGCGATGTTCCAATGGGATGCCCCAGGTCCAGTCATCCGTGTGCTGGGCACTCTGACTTTTACCACTACCTAAATATCATTGCTGACCAGGTACACTCTTTCATGGCAACAGTCTTCCCCTCTTGCGGTGCCATCTTTCAACAGGATAATGCACCATGCCACACCGCCCAGATTGTTCAAGACTGGTTTGCGGAACATGAGGAAGGCTTCCAGGTATTGCCCTGGCCTCCAAATTCCCCAGACAACAATCCCATCAAGCATCTGTGGCTTGTGTTGGAACAGCAACTCCGATCTGCAGCGTCTCAACCACGGACCTTACAGGAGTTAAAGGATCTACTGGTTACATGTTGGTACCAGATATCACAAGACACATTTAGAAATCTTGTGGCATCCATGCTTCACTGGGTACGAGCAGTTTTGGCTGCACGTGGAGGATCAACATCATATTAGGTAGGTGGTCATAATGTTTTGGCTCATCGGTGTATATTCTGTGCTGTTTGCCCTATATTAGAAAATTTAATATTCTCATTTTCTAACATATTTAATAAAATGAAATACAAATGCTTACCAAAGGATTTTTACCTTCCCTGTAAAGAGTATCATGATTTATTTCTACAGTATGGGACAACTTTTCATCATAGCAAAATGTAGCCTCCTATAATAAAAGATATGCATTAAAATCAGTAGCAAACCATACATTCATTACTTTTTTTAAAAGTTCATATATTATATTATAATATAATATTTCTTCGGTAAAAGAAAAAGTATATACATCACTGGCTATTTAAAATATTCAGTACAGTTCAACCTCTCAAATCCAACAACCCTGAAACCTGACAGTTGATGATATGTCTTGAAATTTTCAAGATTTTGGATTATATGTCATAACTTATAACTTATTGTACACAGTACTATATGAATATATCCCATATCAGAAGAAAAGCAATATATTGTATAGGGATATATTAAATTGGATATGCTGCTAACTTCATGTTGGCATATCCAATTATTCTTAATTTTTTTCATTATCAATTACCTTAAGTTTGTTGCTTACCAAGCAATAAAACAATCTAAGGTTATTATTATTCAAATGAAAAACCTTACATTTACCCATAATTGCATTTTAACTGCCATTTCTCTGATTAAATTTAGGTCTTCTTTAAGAAGCATGGTTTAAATTAGTATCATTAACCACCCTCCAACCTCTATATCATCAGCAACCCTTGTCATAAAACTTGACACATCTTAGCAATGTTCTTAACAAAGATCAAGAATAATAAGGGTGCAGTATCGAAACTTCGGGATTTGCTCTTTACCTCAATCCACTCAGACCAATACCCATTTACAACTTTGATTTTCTCATTTATCAACCCTTTCATCCAATATAGCGTCTTCCCACCAAATGCAGATTGTTGTAATTTAGTAAAAGACAATCATATGATACTGTATCAAAAACTAATCCTCAAGTCTAAGTCTACATATACTTTTATAAAAATTATTATTTGCATTCAGCTAGTATTAGTAGTGGCAAATGATGCAAGAAAGCAAGTTTAAAGCATCAGTCAAAAAAATAAATAAATAAAATAAAATTCCAATATCACCAGTCCATCCCTTCCTATAGTTTGTCTAGTTCTTCCTTGAATTTATTCAATCTACCCACTTCCACAACAACAACAGATGGAAGTTTGTTCCAGCAATCAACCACTCACTGGCTGAAGGCAAACTTCCGCAAATACCACACAGTTGGTATGTTAATATGGGATTACTACTACCTATATGCAATACCTTGCATTTGTCAATGTAATTTTAAACTGCCATTTCTCAGTCCATCTGCCTAATTTTTCTAGATCTTGTTGCAGTAGTTTACTTTCATTACTGTCATTAGCCACCCTGACAACCTTTGTATCATCTGCAAACACAATTTATCAATGATATATAATTTTGCCAGAATGGAAGTAGGTCATTATACCATCGTATAAGGCAATACTTAGGCTGCATCTTAAGTAATGCATATATTCCTGGAAGCATCATTTTAAGAAGTATGTGGATCTCCTAAAAAAGGCAGAGAAAGTAAAAAAATTGGTCAATGCCACAAAAGGGTACATTTAACCCTTTACCCAACATTTAACCCAGAAAGACTTAAGTTCTTCAAGTTGCAGGACTTAGAAACTAGGCACCTGTGAGGAGACCTGATTGAGGTGTTTACGGCTTTAAATAGACTGTGTAAACTAAATACTGATGGAATCCTTACTCCTTCTCAGACAACACACATAAGGGGATATAAATCAATAAAGGATGGCTGCAGAATGGATGTGCAAAAATTTTCTTTCAGCCAGAGTATGATTGTTGAAACAAACTACCATCTGGTGTTGTGGAAGTGGGTAGTTGGGATAAATTGAAGGAAGAATTAGAAAAACTATTAGAGGAGATAAGCAGATAAGTTTGGTAGGTTTTTTTTTTTCTGATGCTGTATAAGCTTGCTTCTTTACATCGTTTGCCACTACTAATACTAAAACTGCATGAAACAAACACAATTTGCATAGAAGGCATCATTTTAGAACTGTTTGTTTCACACAACTTTAGCTAGGTACAGATATAATGCAAAGCTCTAACTTGTACATCAACTACAAAAATTAAACTTAGATGCCTATAATTATCCACTTAACTCTGAATCACTTTCCTAAACTAAAGACGTGTAATTTTCAATTTGTTGAGACCTCATCTGAGTCCAGAGATACACTCATTATAATAGATATGGACTCGGTAATCTGTTTTGCTGCTTTTTTTAACATCACTGGATAAATTTCACCAGTTCCTTTTGACTTTAGGTCTGATGTAGCCGAATGGTACGGAGCAAGTGCAGTAACACACGTTCTTTGAGGGAACCATGGTTCAAGCCCATGACTACTAAATGCAATTAACGATCATATTCATAATTTATTGTAACCTCCTCTAAAGTAGTGGTCGTGCCAGAATATAAACAAGAATTTTATTTTATTTTTATTCAAATGTCATAATTTCTTTTCCTATCCATTTTCAGTGGTCTCCACACACCCTGCAAGTAGGTGGCACGTAGTAAAACTATTGACAATGTGAATGACTCATGCAAATGGCATAAAATAAATTAAATACTATTAAATTCACATTAAATTTTTTTTTCCCTCTATGAGTACTGTTTATGTGGTTTTAAAATGTATTTTTAAGAGGCTGAACTTGAAAACTAAAGGTGCACATCCTATCTTTCTTGTAACCTTTGTGACGACTGAGCCTCCCTGTAGCATGGTGATGGTGCTAAAATTCAAGGATGGACAAAAAATAGGTCAGCCAAATTGAAGGGCTATTAATGGTATGTCTTGTGGGCCAATTTTCATAAGTGAACACCAAAAGCTCACTTGGGTGACACAAGTTGTTGACCCGTGCATTAACCCACCATTTTCTTGTTAGCTAATTTTTATAAGCGAACACCATAAGCCCACTTGGATGACATAAGTTGTTGACCCGTGCATTAACCCATCATTTTCATTTCCCAGTAGCAACACCTTTGTTGTTATTTCTTTAAGTACTTCAATGTAAACAAGAGTATTATAGCCATGTGGAGGTCTGTTCATTCTGTCGCTCTTATCTCCAGAACATGAAAAAGCCTGCGTTCATTTTTTTTTTGCCCTGAGAGCTAGCACCTAGATACTACCACTTCCATATTAGCATGTGTTGCAATCTTTTTTTTTTTTTTTTTTACTTCAGAATAAACCATTATTTCTCTTACCTGACAATTCCACCAATGGGCTCCCACAAAATTTGCATAATGTCCAATCTGTAAGGTAATAATTTCTCGTGTATGGGATAATGACATTTTATTCAATCCAACAACGACGGCGTTGCTTATGAGTTTACCACTTGTAAAATGTGGTCAGATTTTTAAATAAGTGACAAAAAAATTATCAACTTTTACTTCGCGTAAAATACATATCGGATAAAATCATATTCATCCATAACGAACTCAACTGTCCCATACCAGCAAATACTAACACTATGTATACCAATTAATACTGAAAGACAAATAATTCCAATTCGGATCTCTCGCTTTAGAAATCATAGTAAGCAGATTTTACGTTCATTGTAGAAAAAATAAATCTAAAAAATACAACAACCACACCTCGTTATACTAATATATCGGCCCTAATAAATCAATTATCCTACAAACATAACCAATACGGTATACACGATTTTGCAGTATTTTACTACTACCGCCAGTTCCTACAGTGGCTGTAAAGTGAACTACAGAATTTCATACTTTATATTCCATATTACATGTGATTATTTTTTCTTTTATTATTTTACATTCCGTTTCTTTTTTCTTTTATTTCTTTTTCTTTCCATCTCTTTCTTTCTTTTGTTTTTTTTGTTTTGTTTTGTTAATTGTGACTGTGGCATTCAGAACATTTTAAACGAAATGTATGTATTGTTATTATTTTTTTTCTTTTCCTTCTTTTTTTTTTCTCCCTCTATTCAAAACTTGTTTCAGATTGCAGATGTATATTGCTTGTTTCAGATTGCAGATGTAAAAAAAGCTTCCTTCAACAAAACTTTAATCTCTAAAAGATTAAAGTTTTCTCCTTGATCTAATATAGTTAGGAAATTACGTTACCTGGTTGTTTTCCATTAAGAATATTACTATATTTAATACCACTCTTATACCACATGAAATTAATGATATAGTTGATTAAGCTATTCGCCTAATATTGTATATTATACATGAATGTAACGTTTCAGATATCTTACCAATAATAGACTATATTATTAATTTCACGTGCTATAAGAGTGGTATTAAATATAGTAATAATCTTTTCTCCTTGATTTTTACTGATAAATTGTCTGTAGATAATTATCCTTGTTATCGATAACTGCTGAAGGTTAAACAATTCATTCTTCAAATAAAGATATAAATATATATTTTTTGTCTTGTTTGTTTGTTTGATTTTGTGTTATGAAGACCCCAAGCATGATAGGCATTAGAATCTATAGTACTTAGTTGAAAGCATGGGTTGAAGTTTGAGGAGGTTAAAGAAGATTCTTATTGACATTAGACTTGAATTTCTGTACGGTGTATTAGTTGTTCCAGAAAACAGAAGTTGAAAAAATAAATGAGGATGAAGAATATTTGCTTCTGTGGTTTGAATTTGGGCTGTAAAAGGATACTCACTGGTTGTGGTACGTGTTCGGCCTAGTTTGGAAGAGAGAGCCAGTGGCGCGTTATTCTATAGGCAAAAAAGACATCTGCCTATATCACCCGATCAGAGGAACCCCCCAAAATCACTGTTTCAAAAACTCATTGCTGTTTTTACTAATATTTTTAAGTGATTTTTTTTTATCGGAAAATGAATTTTCTACCTGCCAAGGTCAATGAACTTTACTTGAAAATTAATTTGAATATTACGGTTTTTTCAAAAATGGAATTTCCGATTTTGATGAAATTTTATATTTAGTTCTTATGCTATATAATTTGTTTGTTTTTTGTCACAATAAAAATGAAATTGAAAATATTTTTTATTAGTTTTTTTCTATAGAAAGGGCCCACAAATTCCATTTTGCTTTGGGCCCCATGAAGGTATAATGCGCCACTGGAGAGAGCGGGAATTATATGGGAATAATCTTCCATAGTAGGGAAACAATGCGTTAACAAAAACTAAATTGAAAACTGCATGGCTAACCGGCATTCCCAAGCGCTGTACAGCTCAAAAAACTCCAGGGCAGGAAACGGTAGTTTCTGAAGAGAACGTCTGTAAACAATACTTCAATAAACTTAAGCTAATTGGAACCCCCGATCAGGCGTTTCCTTTTCAATAGCACCGCCAGCCTCGATGATGTATAGAGCAGTGGTTTTCAACTGGGGTGCCGCAATAACATTCCAGGTGTGCCACGTAATTTGGGTTTAAGTTACTTAAACTAATCTTTTTTTAAATTTATATATTTATTTCCTTATGGAAAGGTGTACAATATCTTTTTAATTTTGTGGTGATCTATAATTGATGTTTACTTATTACCTCTACATAAAGAATGAAATTATTATATACTGTATAATTTGTATTATGAAATGTAATTTTTATAATTATATTATTGTAATAAATATCATATAACATATATATTTTTAATATTATATATATATATATATATATCAATACAGGGAGAGAATTGGATCTAACAGGCAGAAAATGTAACGGTGCCACAAAATAAAATAAATTACTTAGGAGTACCGTTATTTTAAAAAAAAAGGTTGAAAACCACTGGTATAGAGTGTATTTTTGTAATACGCAAGAAAGGATACAGTGACCGCTCGATATATTTTGCAGCTACAGTATGTCAGTACAAACATCTAGCCAGGGCCGGTTCTGCTAGGTGTCCAGTGCGTGCATGCACGCAGGCGGCCGATAGTGCACTTTAAAGAATAAAATTAGAATGTAGTAGTAGTAGTAGTAGTGGCATGTGATGCAAGAAAGCAAGTGTATGAGCTTATGCAGCATCAGCCAAAAAAAAAAAAAAAAAAATCACACCATTCCCTCCAAATGCCTGTCCAGTTCCTCCTTAAATTTATTCAACCTATCAACTTCCACAACGACAGATGGAAGTTTGTTCCAGCAATTAACCACACGCTGGCTAAAGGCATATTTCCGGACATCTATTCTACATCTGTCCTTTCTTAATTTGAATTTATGCCCCTTAGGTTTGTAATCTGAACAAGTGGAAGGATCCCATCAGAATTCAGCCTGCTGAACCCATTCAAGGCCTTATACACCTCAGTCAGATCACCGCGCAGATGCCTAGTCTCCAGCCACTGCAATTTGCAGAATTTAAGCCTCTCTTGATAAGAGGATCCCTTCATTCCCCTCACCAATCTTGTTGCCCTTCTCTGTACACGCTCAAGTAAATCTACATCCTTCCTAAAATGAGGCCTCCAGACCTGTACGCAGTACTCAAGGCGTGGCCTGACCATTGCCTTATACAGAGGGATAATCACCTCCTTCTCCCTGCTATCAAAATTCCTATATATCATTGACAAAACCCCATGACCTGCCCTGGCGGCCTTGCTCAGAAAACCTCATATCTGCCTGCACAATTACTCCCAGGTCTTTTTCATTTTCTACCACCTTAAGTGTAGTACCACACAGTTGGTACGTTTCTCTGGGGTTACTTCTACCCATATGCAGTACTTTGCATTTGTCAAGGTTAAACTTCAGTTGCCACTTCTTAGCCCATCTGCCCAAATTATCCAGATCCTGTTGCAGTAGCACACTGCCATTACTGTAATTAACAACCCTGCCAACTTTGTATCATCTGCAAATTTCGACATTAAGCCTGATATACCTTCATCAATATTATTGATAAATATACAAAATAACATAATATGTAACTTAATTTTATTTTAATATAGTGGTCGGAGATGAAGAGCGAACGCGGCATTGTTAATGAATAATACTTTATTCTCTAAAGGCCCATTCACCATGGAAATTAAACATAAAATTAAGAAATCATACCAACATTCACAATGGGAATATAAACATGACCGTAAACATAATTGGTAACCATGGAAACACAACATGCTCTTCTTTCATACTTCAAAACATTGATGTTTTCATGATAAAGCTGTGCAGTTTATGGTTATAAATAACGCCGAAGCATACATGTAAGGTGTTTTGCATCAGAAAACGTAGAAGAGCAAGCACAGGCGATGGTGGGTTCATTCGTTGAACCAGAGAAGGATTCAACAATGGGACTTCCATAACCTCTACGATTGTGTCTTGTTTTAAACCACGTAAACAAAAGCATAAAAGCTTGGAGTTTGCAAACTTTCATGTTAACGTCTTATGATTAAGTTTAAGGTTACACTTACGTCATTCATTGTGAATGACGTTTCATCAAATAACATAGGTACAAGGTTTTATGCTTATGTTATGTTTAATTTTCATTGTGAATGGGCCTTTATTTCCGTACCGTTAATCTTAAAGCATCATTGTTTTAATTGTTGACGGAACCGAAAATAAATTTTAAATAAAGAGGGAAATGCACACGAATGTTATTCATTTAAATATTCACCCAACAATCAATTCTCTTGTCGACCGTTTTCAACATTTTCGCAGCAAAAAATTCGTTACTATGGAGTGAGCATTGATAGGGGCGGCCAAATATCTCTAGCACGCAGGTGCTAGAGAATATTGCAATATGTTCGGGACCGTATTGCACCCTAAGAGATCTGTTTTTGTGGGTATTAAAGTTCCACGTGGTCGGATCATTAAAATTCAGACTTACATGTTCCATGTTAATATTATTGCTGCCATCATTTTCTTCTGCCAACTGTTGTTGTTTATTGTCCACACTTTCTAATTATTTTAAAAGAACTTCAACTGTTTCAGCTTTTTCTTGGACTTCCATTTCAGTGGCATCGTCATTTCTTTCACCTTCATTCGAATCATGTTCGTTTTCTTTGTCACTTTCAGATTTGGAGTGGCTTATTGTAATCCAGTTTTGTAAACTAGCGGAATATTTTTTTCTAATTTCCACTTTATGCAGTCTTTCTACGCGGTACTGATGTACACTTTTTTTCTTTGCTGGCATGTCTAAAATTAATTTGGCCTTTATTGTTTTATTTAAATTATAAATCACAATATTGACGATTACCTGTTTATATAGCAATCACAAAAGCGCTATAACTTATAACTTATTCAGTTTGTACACAATGCGTGAATTGCGAACTCCTATGCATGCGCTGATGAAGCGATCGTTTGATTGGTCCGTTCAGAGTTACATTCTGGACAGCAAATAGATCTAGGATGCTATGCACTACGTTCTCAGATGTAAGGATGCATGCAGGCTTGAATCGCAGTGCTAAAATTAATTTTCATCCTTCCTGTGCTGTCATCTTGATTCGACATCATCGCGGTGCGCCATTTCTTCAGCTAGCCTCGGGTGTCGAAATAGCTTGGCACTGTACTGATGTGGCTTGTCAGTGACGACCTTCTCCTGTCGGAGCCATTGGCACCTGCCCCAATGCCAAGGCGTTCCTACGCCACTGTCTCCGGACACTGTAATTTGCATAACATAAGCCTTTCTTCGTAAGGGCAGCCCTTTGTTCCATTCAGTAAACTTGTTACCCTTCCCGGTACTCGTTCCAGTTGCGCTACATGCTTCCTAAAATGGTGCCTCCAGATCTCCACATCTGGTGAGTATGGGCTTGGCACACCCAGGGTCCTGAGTTGGATATCATCATTCTTCTCTTTCTTGGTGATTCCGTTCTACTACTGTCTGTCTGTCTGTCTTTCTCTCTCTCTCTCTCTCTCTCTCTCTCTCTCTCTCTCTCTCTCTCTCTCTCTCTCTCTCTCTCTCTCTCTGAGGGTGACTCATTTTTTTTTTAGTTGATGCAGCATAAGCCTCAGGCTTCCTTACACTATATGGCTAGTAATAACAATAACGATACTCAAGGTGAAGCCTGATCACCTCCTTATCACAGCTAGAAAAATCCTGTATATAATTGAGAAGACACCATACGCTACTTGCAGTCCATCTGCACTGCTCAGAAAACTCCATATCTGACCGCACAATTACCGCCCCCCAAGGTTCTTTCATTCTCTACCACCCTGAGTGAAGTGCCACACAATTGATATGTTACTGTAGCATGTGCAGTACTTTACATTTGAATGTTAATCTTCAGTTGCGACCTCTCAGCCCATCTACCCAACTTTTTCTAGATCTTGTTGAAGCAGCATACTGTTACTAGCAACCCTGCCAACCTTCATGTCATCTGCAAACTTAGACATTAACCGTGATACACCTTCATCAGTCATTAATAAATACAGAAAACAACAATAGATCCAATAATAGAACCCTTGGAGAGTCCAATAATAACATTAGTCTACAAAGAGCAGTGAACATTGATTACCACTCTCTACCTTCTTCCACTCAACCATCCCTTAACCATAGCAGCAATTTTCCCCAAAGCCAGACTGCTCCAATTTGTGCAGGAGTCTTCCATGTACAACAGTATCAAAAGCCTTCCTAAGATCGAAGTATATCATATCAAAATTATTCTTTGCATCCAATTCCTTTATGACCACGTCATAGTATCCATTCAAATCAGTTAGAGAAGACTTCCCCTTAACAAACCCATGCTGTGTCTGAACTACAACTGAAGTCTTGTCTAGATGATCCTGCAATGTTTGTTTGAACAGTGCCTCCATTAATTTCACCAGAAAAGAAGATAAACTAACAGCTCGGTAATTACAGTACTTGTGTCATCCTTTGATCCTCCTTTCTGAATTGGGGCTACATTTGTACAACTCCAGTACATGGGTACCTCCCCTGAGTCCAAGGAAGCTCTCATAAATATTATTATAATAATTACTTTTATTAGCCATATTGTGCAACGAAGACTGAGGCTTATGCTGCACCAGCCAAAAATATTTTTCTGATGAGTTACCCTGAGAGAGAGAGAGAGAGAGAGAGAGAGTGTCAGAAGTAGAAGGGAATCACAAAGAGAAGAATGATCATATATCCAGCTCAGGACCCTGGGTTTGCCAAGCGCATACTCAGCAAATGTGAGCCCCTCGGATGAATTATGATTAAGGGTTTGCTTACTTCATTGATTTCTTCCACCACATGTGCCTTTCTTATGTTTATCTTCAACAATTTCTCCTCTACTTTACTCTCAGTTATTTCAAAATCATTTAGCTGACGGCCACAGTTTAATACACATCTGGCATTCCCCTCCCTAAATAACTCCTTATGTGCAAATGTAGATGCAAAATACTCATTCAGTTTGCAAGTTACCTGAGCAGGATCATCAACAGATGAGCCATTGATACGAAGTAGACCAATCTGATTCATCCCCTTCCTTCTAGAATTTATATAAGTAAAGAACTCTTTGCTGTTTTTCTTTGCATCCTTTGCCGAAGATTTATCGTAATCTGCCTTTATCTGCCTAACGTCCTTTGTGGCTTGTTTATAGACCAGCTTATATCTACCATAGACGTCTGTGTCACCGGTTAATTTATATGTATCCCATGCATTTTTCTTCTCTGGCACGAGTCTCATTAGTTTATCTGACATCCATTTAGGCCGAAACAATGAACAGTATTTCTTAGTAGGAATGAAAAGACAAATAGCTTCCAAGATTAATTCTTTTGAATGCTGTTGCCATTTAGAATTTGCTGTTGGTAACATCATCAGTTGATTCTACTGTATAGAATTTAAAAACTGTCTCAGACCACAGTAGTCACCTTTACGAAAGCAAAAACCCTTTACTTTCCCTTGATAGTAGTTTCCTCTTTCAGTAAATCGCACATCAGCACATTGTGATCACTTCCACCTAGTGGTTCCTTTATCTGCAGATTCTTAATACATGAAGAATCACTAATGATAATCAGATGAAGAGTATTACTCCTTGTGGTTGCTTCCCAAACATGCTACTGTAAAAAAAAAAAAAAAATCATCCAATAAATCTACAAAAGCCTTGCTAGTGTGTGAGTGACCAATCCGAAAGTTCTAGTTAATATCTGGGAAATTAAAATCCCCTATTATAAAACAATCTGATTTACAGGCCCATTCTATTTCTCTATACATTATTCTATACGTTATTCTATATATTAACCGACCGGGCTAGCCGAGTGGGTAAAGTACCTGCCCGGCAACCCAAAGGTCGTGGGTTCGATTCCCGCCTCGGGCTTGGATCAAAGTACTGCAAAAACCTTGGGAGGTGCAATATGGCCACAGAAGCCGATGCGCCAACAACTACCAAATCAAAAAAAAAAAAAAAAAAATTCTATATATTATACTCTGTTCATTATACTCTCCGATTCATTAGACCCGATTCATTTGTTAATGTTTATGTCACACCCTTCTTCTAGTGGGGCTTGTCCCCACTGATCTTCATGGGAACGCCTTTCCTATTGTCCACTCCCCTCTATCTTTTCCCTTGGCTTTAGTCTCCCCCTCTACTCAAACTGAACTCACCGAGTATGCCCATAAACTAACTTAATTGAAGTAGCTCAAAATTTAACCAGTCTCACTTAAGCTTATACCCAATTCGGTTGTAAACTCACCGCAATGCTCTCATTTTTTCTCTCTAGAGGTCTCTGCCACTGAAATATTCGGAAACTAGGTGGCAGAGCCTGCCAGAGTACTTAAAAATCTACTTGGTGCCTGACCTGCCTCCTCGTGGCAAAGTGTGGGTGCCATTAGGGACCCAACAGCTAAATGTTCAGAAGAACAACAGAACATAACATTACACGGCATTTCACTCTCCGCACACTTTTAAATCTCTGGCCTCCACAGAGTACTGTGATGCACAAACAGAGTATACAACGCGGAGAAGGGGGAAACCGATGGTGCCGTCAGACAGCTAACACACTTTACAATTTGTACTTCCAAATTCCAATTCTGAATTTCTTATACACTGGTGTGCAAAACTTTAGGACCAACACTATTTCTAAAGGTTACAACCACAAAATGAAAAGAAACAACCCGTGGCGTTCTGCATAACTTGGCCGTTCAGTAGAAAGTTGGTGCACATGCAAAAATTTGAATCTTGATGTGAGGGCTCACAGAAACAGAAAAAAGCAGCAGTTATATGCAACTTACCGAATGGTGAGCACGATTGTTACAGACGTTCCATTAGTTTCATACAGTGCCACAGACAACGAAATGGCCAGTAGACAACATCTGGATGACTTTATCCGGGGTCGATTATTTGGGAAGTTCGAGGAAGGTCGGAGTACGAGAAGTGTGGCTGCAGAGTTCGATATCGCCCATAGCATCGTCTCACGTGCGTGGTTGCCCTTCCAAACGTCAGGTACAGCTGTTCGAAGGAACAGGGATGGTCGTCCACGAAAAAGAACGCCCAATGATGACCGCTATATACTCCTAGAGGCCACGAGGGACCGATACCTGATAGCGGAATCCTTTGCAAACCAGCTGCACAGGACGCAAGATATCGCGGTTTACTGTGGCCAGGCGACTTCAAAAAGGTGGACTGTTTGCCGGACAGCCAGTACGCTGTGTCTTTAGCACCTGCCTATCGGAGACACCGGTTACAGTGGTGCGTCGAACACACGAGGACTGGACAGCAGCGCAATGGGGTAAGGTACTTTTTATTCATGAGGGTATATTCAGTCTCAGCAGCGTTTCTGGACGTCAGCTAATCTGTCGAGAGGTTGGCACACGGTATCACCCCGCAAACATCACGAAAAGGGATCGATATAGCGGTCCAGGTGTTCTCGTGTGGGGAGGCGTTATCTGGGATGGGCGTACACAACTCCAGATACTGGAAGGCGGGGCTGTAATCGGTGCACGCTACTGTATTGAGTTAATTCTTCCCCATGTGCGTTTGTTCCGAGGTGCTGTTGGCCCCGAATTTGTGTTTATGGTTGATAACGCCATACCCCATCGCACTGCAGCTGTTGATATGCTTTTGGAAAGTGAAGACATTGTTCGTATGGATCAGCCTGCCCGTTCTGCCGATTTAAATCTCATCGAGCACATATGGAATGCTCTAGCAAGACGTCTAGAGGCACGTCCACACCCACCAGAAAACGTTCACCAGCTGACAGAGGAACTGACGATGTTACCCCAAGAACTTATCAACAACATTGTTCTAAGTATGGACAGGCGGTGCAAAGCCTGAATCGACATTAGGGGTGGCCATATCTCCTACTGAGGACAACCTGTTCCCTTTGTTCCATCCTTGGCAGTGATGCATCGGTATTATGGTAGCTAGTACTTTGTTGCCATTTTTGAACAAAGTCCCTCTGTACCGTTTTGTTTCCGTTGTTTTGTCGGTGTTGTTTCCTTCATCATTTTTGTACCTCACGAGGTTCCTTTGGTATGCTTTTTCCATATCCGGGCCACTCCTATGAGAAGCTACAGGTGAAAACCTGACTGGTCCTTAAGTTTTGCACACCAGTGTATGTTTTAAGCCTTGTGAGACAAGAAGACAAACTCATCATTAAATCTAAATAGCAAAAAAAAAAAAAAAAAAACCTTACTACGTTTGCTGTGTGACAAGTGCTGAATCCTGTTGAAAAATGCAGTTTTGGACATCTGTTTGCCGATCCCTAATAACGGGTCTCACACACTTCACCAAGATAGCAGTGTAGGTTTCTGTATTCACTGTTCCGTTAATAAACTTAATTCTCCCCACCTCTTTGCTCGTTATGCATCTCCAGAGCATCTGACTTTGACAAACTTTACAGTCGGTGTTATGCAGTCAAAATGTTATGCCTCCGATTTTCGTCTTCTGACATATTAGCATTAGCATTAGCATTAGTAGAGGCATTTGATGCAAGAAAGCAAGCTTATGCAGCATCAGCCAAAAAAAATAATAAATAAATAAAATAAAGTAAAATAAATAAATAAAAAATAACCACTTCCACTTCATCCCTCTGTTCGTTCGAAATACCTGTCCAGCTGAGCCTTAAACTTATTTAGGCTATCAACTTCCACGACAAGGGATGGAAGTCTGTTCCACCTACCAACCACCCGCTGGATAAAGGCAAATTTCCGCACATCTATCCTACATCTGTCTTTCCTCAATTTGAATTTATGCCCTCTCAGGTGATTATTCTGAGCAAGAGGAAGAATCCCATCAGCATTGAGCATGCTCAAACCATTCAAGACTTTGTACACCTCTCTGAGATCACCTCGCTGGTGCCTAGTCTCCAGACACTGTAATTTGCAAAACTTAAGCCTTTCTTCGTAAGAGCACCCCTTTGTTCCATTCACTAATCTTGTTGCCCTTCTCTGTACTCGTTCCAGCAGCTCTACATCCTTCTTGAAATGTGGCCTCCAGGCCTGTATACAGTACTCTAGTTGTGGCCTGACCATTGCCTTATACAAGGGAATAATCACCTCCTTATCCCTGCTAGAAAAATTCCTATATATCATTGACAATACACCATGAGCTACTCTTGCAGCCCGTCTGCACTGCTCTGAGAACTTCATATCTGCCTGCACAACCACCCCCAGGTCCTTTTCATTCTCTACCACTGTCAGTGTAGTACCACAGAGTTGATCCGTTGCTCTGGGTTTGCTGTTTCCCATATGTAGTACTTTACATTTGTCAATGTTAAACTTCATTTGCCACCTCTCAGCCCATCTGCTCAACCTTTCCAGAACCTGTTGCAGCAGCATAGTGTCAGTAGTGTCCTTGACAACCCCGCCAACCTTCGTATCGTCTGCAAACTTCGACATTAAGCTTGATATACCATCATCAATATCATTTATAAATACAGAAAACAATAATGGACCCAACACGGAGCCCTGAGGGACTCCACTAATAACATTAGTCCACGATGAGCAGTGTCCATTGATTACCACTCTCTGTCTTCTCCCCCTCAACCACCCCTTTATCCATAGCAGCAATTTGCCTCCAATGCCACACTGCTCCAATTTCTGCAGCAGTCTTCCATGTGCAACAGTATCAAAAGCCTTTCTAAGATTCAAATATATAATATCGAAGTTATTCCCTACATCCAATTCTTTTGTGACTACATCATAGTATCCAATCAAATTGGTCAGGCAAGACCATCCCTTAACAAAACCATGCTGTGTCCGAGCTATAACTGAAGTCTTGTCTAGATGATCCTGCAGTGCTTCTTTAACCAGTGCCTCCATTAATTTTCCGGGAACAGAAGTTAAACTCACAGGTCTATAATTACTTGTGTCAGCCTTTGATCCTCCTTTGTGAATTGGGGTGACATTTGCACATCTCCAGTCCATGGGTACCTCCCCTGAGTCCAAGGAAGCTCTCATAATTATGGCTAAGGGTTTGCTTACTTCCTTTGCTGCCTCCTTTAATATAACTGGATAGATCCCATCCACCCCAGGTGCCTTTCTTGTGTTTATCTTCAACAATTTCTCCTCCACTTTACTCTCAGTTATTACAAGATTCTCTAGCTTACTGCTAGAGTTGAATATACCTCTAGCATTCCCCTCGCTGAATAACTCCTCATGTGTGAATGTCGATGCAAAATATTCATTTAGTTTATTAGCCACCTGAGCAGGGTCATCAACGGTTGACCCCTCAATATCAAGTGGACCAATCTGATTCATCCCTTTCCTTCTAGAGTTTACATAAGTAAAGAACTCTTTGATGTTTTTCTTCGCTTCCCTTGCCAAGGATCTCTCGTAATCTGCCTTCGCCTGCCTAACCTCCTTTGTAACTTGGTTACAGATCAACTTGTATCTATCATAGGCTTCTGTGTCACGTGTTAATTTGTATGTATCCCATACATTTTTCTTCTCTGCCATATGCCTCATTAGTTCATCTGACATCCATTTAGGCCTAAACCTTGAACAATATTTCTTAGTCGGTATGTAAAGCCTAGTAGCTTCCAAGATAAGTTCTTTGAGTGCTTCCCATTTTGAATTTGCTGTTGGTAACATCATCAGTTGATCACACTGTATAGAATTTAAATACTGTCTCAGTCCATCGTAGTCGCCTTTACGAAAGCAATACCCCTTCCCTTTATCCCTAATGGTAGTTACCTATTTGAGTAACTCCCACTTCAGAACACTGTGATCACTGCCACCTAGTGGTTCATTTATCTGCAGATTCTTAATGCATGAAGAATCACTGCTGATAATCAAATCAAGAGTATTACTCCCTCTAGTTGCCTCCCGAACATGCTGATGTAGAAAACAATCATCCAATAAATCCACAAAAGCCTTGCTAGTGTGTGAGTGACCAGCCCCCAAATTCCAGTCAATATCTGGGAAATTAAAATCCCCCATTATAAGACTCTCTGATTTACTGGCCCACTCTATTTCCCTGTACAGTTTCTTATTATATTCATCAGAGTCATTAGGCCTATAGCACACTCCTACTCTCAATTTTGATTTCCCAATGCTTATGTCACACCAAACTGACTCGACACTGCACTGTCCAGCGATGTCGACTGGCTTCACTTCCTTGGATTTTGTGTTTTTTAACTAATAGCATAACCCCTCCTCCCTTCCTATGCTGTCTATCCTTTCTGTAGACATTGTACTCCCCAAATTCCAGTTCTGCATTCCTTATATCTGTGTGACACCACGTCTCTGAAATCCCAACAATATCTGCCTTTGATGTTTTGAGCAGTACCTCAAATTCCAGTTCTGCATTCCTTATATCTGTGTGACACCACGTCTCTGAAATCCCAACAATATCTGCCTTTGATGTTTTGAGCAGTACCTCAAATTCATCAAATTTATTTACTAAACTCCTAGCATTGGTGTACACGCAAGTATACATTCACCTGCTCTTCCTCTTAGCCACCCTAACACAACCCATGTGTTCACTTGTACCCCCATGATTCCCAGCAGTCTCTGAAATATCCTGCATCTTATTTTCCAGGCTGCTGCTCCTTCCAATAGAAGCAGTGCAAGAATCACTTTCTCCTCTGCCAGTGGCTACTGTTAATCTATTGATTCCCATCCGAGCCATGCAGGTTGAATTTCGATTTGTCAGAAAAGATGACGGTATTCTTTGCTCTTTTGTCCACATGAAACATGCGTTTTAGCCCAAGAAAAGTCGCTTCTTCCTTATTTGTTGGGTCAACAAAGGCTTATTCTCAGGACGATTGGCCTGTGGGCCACATTCTGAAAGCTGTCTTTGGATAAAAAGTATAAAAGTCTAAATTGTGTTAGCTGTCTGACGGCACCAGCGGTTCCCCCACATCCGTTGTATACTCTGTTTGTGCATCGCAGTACTCGGAGGCCAGAGATTTATAGGTGTGTAGTAAGTACACTCAGGGCCGGCTTTGGGCTGTTAGCCGCCTGAGTGCTAGAGATATTTGGCCGCCCCTATCAATGCGGATCGGTAGTAATGATATTTGGCGGCCCCTATCAATTCTCCCTAGGTAGTAACGAATTTTTTGCTGTGTAAATGTTGGAAACGGTCGACAAGAGAATTGATTGTTGGGTGAATATTTAAATTAATAACGTTGGTGCGCATTTCTCTCTTTATTTAAATTTCCTTTCGGTTCCGTCAACAATTAAAAACAATGATGTAAGTATCGCTTTAAGATTAACGGTACGGTAATAAAGGCCCATTTACAATGAAAATTAAACATAACATAAAACCTTGTATTATTGTTATTTAATGAAATCATTCACAATGAAATACATAAGTGTAACCTTAATCTTGATCATAAAATGTTAACATGAAAATTTGCGAACTCCAAGCTTTTATGCTTTTGTTTACGTGGTTTAAAACAAGACCCAGAGGTTATGGAAGTTGAATCATTCTCTGGTTCAAAGGATGACCCCGCCATTGCCTCTACTTGAACTTCTAAGTTTTCTGACGCAAAACAGCTAACAAGTATGCTTCGGCGTTATTTATAACCATAAACAGCACAGTTATATCATGCAAACATCAATTTTTTGAACTACGAAAGTAGGGCATGGTGTGTTTCCATGGTTACCAAATATGTTTACGGTCATGTTTATATTCCCATTGTGAATGACTACTTAATTTTACGGTAACGTTTGTTACGCTATTTTGATGTTTAATTTTCATTGTTGGGCCTTTAGAGAATACAATATTATTTATTAACAATGCCACGTTCGCTATTTCATCGCCGACCACTATATTAAAATAATATTAAATTACATTTTAATTTTAAAACCGTTTTAGATCAGGAGCACTAGCATGGTGATTACGAAGGCATAGCCTAGCCATCTCAAATATCGATCTTGGGAAGGCGTAGTCAGCCTCTTACGGCGTGATCCAGGTCTTCTCTTCACATCACTGGTTTCACGCTTTAATTTCAGCACCCGGGATACTGTTGAGTGGTGGCAGCCTAGGGTCTTGAGCTGGATATCATCATTCTTCTCTTTTTTGGTGGTTCCCTTCTACTTCTCTCTCTCTCTCTCTCTCTCTCTCTCTCTCTCTCTCTCTCTCTCTCTCTCTCTCTCTCTCTCTCTCAGGGTAACTCTTTTTTGGCTGATGCAGCATAAGCTTCAGGCTTCCTTGCACCATACAGCTAATAATAATAATATGGAGCCATGCTTATACCTCCAGAAAACATACTAATGAACGTGTATACCCTTCCAATTCCGTATTTATAGAAACGACTGATGCAATACCTTGCAATTACTGTCTGATGCAATAGAGGCATTATGTGACGCAATACCTTTGAGACAAACAAAATGACTGTAATCAAACAATATCTTATACGTTTCACTGTAAATGTTACTTTGTTTAAGGTGATGCAGTTTTTTTTTCGCCATTGTATTTACAACGAACTCCCGTATAACGCGATATATGTCTTCGCGATATAACGCGAAGACTGCTGCACAAATTGGAGCAGTGTGGCATTGGAGGCAAGTTGCTGCTATGGATAAAGGGGTGGTTGAGGGGGAGAAGACAGAGAGTGGTAATCAATGGACACTGCTCATCGTGGACTAATGTTATTAGTGGAGTCCCTCAGGGTTCAGT
This sequence comes from Mastigoproctus giganteus, assembly GCF_048544385.1. Classification (NCBI taxonomy): domain Eukaryota; kingdom Metazoa; phylum Arthropoda; class Arachnida; order Uropygi; family Thelyphonidae; genus Mastigoproctus; species Mastigoproctus giganteus. The sequence continues at coordinate 15,110,795 of NC_143575.1, forward strand.
ATTGGGGCCTTTATTGTTTTCTGTATTTATAAATGATATTGATGATGGTATATCAGGCTTAATGTCCAAGTTTGCAGACGATACGAAGGTTGGCAGGGTTGTCAAGGACACTACTGACACTATGCTGCTGCAACAGGATTTGGAAAGGTTGAGCAGATGGGCTTCGAGGTGGCAAATGAAGTTTAACATTGACAAATGTAAAGTACTACATATGGGAAACAGCAACCCCAGAGCAACGTATCAACTCTGTGGTACTACACTGACAGTGGTAGAGAATGAAAGGGACCTGGGGGTGGTGGTGCAGGCAGATATGAAGTTCTCTGAGCAGTGCAGACGAGCTGCAAGAGTAGCTCATGGTGTATTGTCAATGATATATAGGAATTTTTCTAGCAGGGATAAGGAGGTGATTATTCCCTTGTATAAGGCAATGGTCAGGCCACACCTAGAGTACTGTATACAGGCCTGGAGGCCTCATTTCAGGAAGGATGTAGAGCTGCTGGAACGAGTACAGAGAAGGGCAACTAGATTGGTGAATGGGACAAAGGGGTTCTCTTACGAAGAAAGGCTTAAGTTTTGCAAATTACAGTGTCTGGAAACTAGGCACCAGCGGGGTGATCTGATAGAGGTGTACAAAGCCTTGAATGGTTTGAGCATGCTCAATGCTGATGGGATTCTTCCTCTAGCTCAGAAAAATCACCTGAGAGGGCATAAATTCAAATTGAGGAAAGACAGATGTAGGATAGATGTGCGGAAATTTGCCTTTAGCCAGCGGGTGGTTGGTGGGTGGAACAGACTTCCATCCCTTGTCGTGGAAGTTGATAGCCTAAATAAGTTTAAGGCTCAGCTGGACAGGTATTTCGAACGAACAGAGGGGTGAAGTGGAAGTGGTTATTTTTATTTATTTATGTTACTTTTTTTTTTTTGGCTGATGCTGCATAAGCTTGCTTTCTTGCATCAAATGCCTCTACTAATGCTAATGCTAATGCTAATATCAATCCCAGGGGCTCACCACCGGCGAGTATGGGCTTGGTGCACCCAGGGTCCTGAGCTGGATATCATCATTCTTCTCTTTCTTGGTGATTCCCTTCTACTTATCTATCTCTCTCTCAGGTAACAGAATTTCTTATTTATTTATTTATTTATTTTATTTTTTTTTTTTTTTTTTTTGTGGAGCATAAGCCTCTGGTTTCCTTGCACCATATGGCTAATAATAATAATAATACAAAATATAATGTGTACTTGCAAAGCGAAAGTAATCGAATTTTGTGCCCCCTATGTTTCATGACGTCGCTTCAAGTACAGCTGAGTTGTTGGTGGAATGTGTAGTTGGATGAAGTTAGGCCTAATTGTGTCTGAAATAATGGCTTGATTTATGAATTTCTTTTGACAATGGAGTTTAAGAACGTCGTGTTTAATGCAGCGAGAGACGGCAAGCTTCGCCGTTTAAAGGCAAGCGAAAGTTATGTTATATTTTATCAAAATTATTCATATCTGAAGACTTATTAGAAACACGTATGATTTTTTTTTTGTGAGACCTTGGGTTCTAAAGCAACAAGGATTGTGTTTATGCTTCATTGACAAATTCTTGTCCTTGACATATTTTATAAAAATGTTTTCTTGTATATCTGATGCTGTTCTTTTCATTTGAATTTTAACTTGATTTGTCTAGAAGCGATGATGTGTGATATTTATCCCTTAACACTATATTTCAATGTGTCAAAGATGTGTAAGGTGCAATGTCGGAAATCTCTCCCCCCCCCCACCGTCGGTTTTGGAGGGATTTTCTGGATAAATTTTTGTTTTGAAAGTAAAAGTTAAACAACCAAAAATAAAAGACAATCAGTCAGTATAACCTTTAAACGAGTGTAAAGTTAAAACTAAGGCCGAGTTATTTTACTGTAATGTAGAGAAAGTTGCTAGTCATTTTATTGCGTGTTACGAGTCGGAGAGTATCGTGAGTGGAAAGTGTGTTCATTCAACCAGGGTATTGTTGACTCAGTGTTGAATTAAGGTCGCTTATTACGCATGAGTTATAATTCTTTAAATATTTAAAGACAATGTTTGAAATATGGGCACCTATATACAAATTAAATTTACTATGTTAGATGGGAATGCCGCACCTTTTTACAGTTTTTGATCTTACGTTGTTAAAGTTTTAAGTCGTATTTTTCAATTTATTTTAATTGAATGGTCTATGACCTTCAGAAATTGATGCTGAGCATTTTTTTTTTTTTTTATTCATGGAGTTGCATTAAAAATCTGAGCATGCACAAACACCAGGAAAATTTTCCACCGAGCTGGCAGCTGAAAGTTTGTTTCAGAAACTTGAAGTATTATTAACTCTTTTACGTATGTGTTAAATGAAAATTTATCTCATATTTTTTGAAATCTCTCTGCAAAAGCTTGGTATCTGATTCAGTCACAGTGTCATATTGAATAAGGAACAATAAAATGATTTTGTATAGGGACAGTACACACAAGTACACACAGTTAGAATCAAAGGCGATAAATAGCTGTTAGAACTACTGACGTCTTTCAACAAACCATAATTTTTGAGGACCAAGTTGTGTGGAAATGCTTGAGTCCATATGACTTTGCCCTCGGTTAACCATTGCTAATTTAGTGTTCATTGGAGAGAGATCAGTCACCTGGCCCAGTCATATGATTTCAGTTTTTAGAAAAGGTTAATGCCAAGTGAGTGGCAACAGAATCTTTTTATTGTTAGTGACTACATACGATTGGGTTTAAAGGTAAATAACATGGCTTCTAGTTAGCACTACTGTTATCATCCAGAAAAATATAATTTTGCTTTTGTATGTTGGCAGTTTTGTAAAATCATTGGGTAAAGATTCAGGGATGGGTACCCCTTTCAAAATGGTGGTGAGGAGAGGAGGGGGAAAGCAGTGATTGGCTGGTTAGAGGGGGAACAGGTATTGTGTGTGTTATCAGACACTCAGTCTAAAACACTGATGGATCCAATATCTTTCTATTACAGAAGATTTAGGAGAAGTCCGTTTGGCCTGCCTCCCTAAAATCCACTCATGCACACCTCAATGGTAAGCCTTGTTACATCACTTAGGTGGCAACGAATGTGTAGAGTGGTTCTCTTCAAGACGCCTGGTCAGCGTGAAGAGGAAAAGACCAAACCCTCCAGCATATGACAGCACAATGAAACAAATGGCCCTCAGTCCCCAGCGGCTTTCACTTCCCCTCTTACGGCAGCAAGAGGATCAGAGTGGAAGCAGAGGGTGCTAAGAATCTCTGGGTACGACCAGGCTGCCATGCACGGAAACTGAACTTGGCCTTTTACAACGTAAGATTGCTGATTGGGTAAGACAGGATATCGCTGGAAAAGGAATTAGAAAATGTGAATTGTAATATCGTCGGTTTGGCTGAAACAAGAAGAAGAATTGAATCACTTATAAGTTTATCAAGTGGAAATCTGCTGTACACCTATGGAAACAGTGAAAGGAGTGAAGGTGGAGTTGGGTTTCTGGTCCATAAAGATTTAAAAAACAACATTTTGGAATTCAAAAGTACATCACCAAGGGTGTCAAGACTAAAAGGTACAAGCTAAAGATTATAATGATTTATGCACCAACCTCGAGCCATGATGATGAAGAGGTTGAAGAAATGTACACCGAAATTGAGAGTCTTCTAGATGAGCAGAAAACCCACTACACTATTATTATGGGGGACTTCAATGCTAAGGTTGGAAAAAGACAAAACAGCACAGAAAGGGGAACTATAGGAAATTTTGGAATTGGTGAAAGAGGTGAAAGAATTGCGGAAATTGCAGAATCTCAAGGATTGTCAGTAATGAACACTTTTTTCAAGAAAAGGGTGAACAGAAAGTGGACATGGAAGAGTCCAAATGGATTAACAACTAATGAAATCGACTTCATTCTCACTAACAGAAGATATATCGTGAATGATGTTACCGTCCTGAATAAGGTAAATGTTGGAAGTGATCACAGAATGGTAAGATGTACACTTGATATAGATGTAGGAAAGGAAAAAAGTGACTAATACAAAGGTCTTTGAGATAACAGAGTAAATAATACAAAGTAAATAATGTATTAGTAAATAATACAAAGGTCTTTGAGATAACAGAGGAGGAGAAAAAGCAGTATGTACTGGAACTTAAGAACAAGTTTGAGCCTCTGCAGACTGCTCAGGACCAAGGTGTCGATGAGGAATATTACAACTTTCTGAAAGTGATAAAGCCTAAGGGAAAAAATTAGTCAAGAAACACTTGTTATGATGAACCAAAGGCGACAAATGAAGAGCAAGATAAACACTGACAAGGAGAAAATTGAGTTTACTGAGCTATGCAAAGCCATCAGAAAGAGACTCGGAGAGGACATAAGAAGATTTAACACAAGAAAAGTAGAACAAGCATTAAGGGAAAACAAAGGACTTAAATCAGCAGCCATGAGCAGTAATGCAAAAAGACAAATGATACTGAAACTGAAGGATAGCGATGGTGTACTTATAAATAGCAGAGAAGGCATAATTCAAATAACAGAAGACTACTATAGAGAATTATACAAGGAGCGAGGGAATGATACCAGCAGTGGGGAAGATGGATTGCAAAAGCACATACTACATACCCAATATTCTTCCTGATGTAGTAGAACATGCATTGAAGAAAATGAAGAATTGGAAAGCCCCGGGGGAAGATAAAGTTACTGTAGAGTTGTTAAAATTGGGAGGAAGAGACATAACACAAAAACTGGCAAGGCTCTTCACAAAGTGCATTAGAAAAGGTGTGACGCCTAAGCAGTGGAATAATGCAATCATACTTTTGCTGCATAAGAAAGGAGATAAATCAGAAATGGGAAATTATAGACCAATTAGTTTGTTATCCCACATCTACAAGTTGTTCACAAGGGTCATTACTAACAGATTAGAAAGAATTCTTGATGAGAATCAACCGAAAGAGCAAGCTGGCTTTAGGACAGGATTCTCAACTATGGATATATTCTCAACAAGATAAGCACCTTTACATAATGTCACACCTAACCTAACGGAAAAAGCAAATGAATATAAAACACCATTATGCCTGGCATTTGTGGAATATTAAAAAATGCAATAGACTCCATACAGCATAAGGCAATGTTTCGGGCACTGGAAAGACAAGGCATAAGAACCCCACATATTATGATTTTGAAGAAAATATATGAGAACACTACCTCCTTTATTCGACTAGACAAAGACAGTAGCAAATTTAAAATCGAGAAAGGAGTTCGACAAGGAGACACAATATCTCCGAAGCTGTTTACTGCTGCCCTTGAGGAAGCTTTCAGAAGATTAGACTGGTCGCAGAAAGGAGTCAATGTGAATGGAAAGTACCTAAACCATTTATGATTTGCAGATGACATTGTAGTCATAAGCCACGATCCCAAAGAATTAGAGGAAAATCTTAATCAGTTAGTAAGGATTTTGTACTAAAGATGAATATGGAGGAAACAAAAGTAAAGATGAACAAGTATGCCACAGAAAACGACATAATGATTGAAGGAGCAGTAATTGAAAAGGTATACTGGAGTTACAGCATGGATTTGTTAAGGGGCAATCTTGCCTGACCAGTCTGATTGGCTACTGGGATGCAGTAACAAAGGAACTGGATGCAAAAAATAATTTTGATATCATATACTTGGATTTCAGGAATGCTTTTGGTACTGTTACACATAAGGCTGCTGTACCTTTGCTTCCAACTACAAACTGGAACAAGTGGTATTAAGGACAAGTTACTACTGTGGATAAAAGTATGGTTTAGTGGGAGAGGACTGATTATCAATAGGGATTACTTTTTGTCTACTAATGTTATTAGTGGAGTCCCCAGGGTTTAGTACTGGACCCATTGTTGTTTTCAATATTTATTAATGATATTGATGAAGGTATATTAGGCTTAATTTCTAAGTTTGCAAACGATACAAAAGTTGGCAGGGTCATTAATGACACTAATCAAGATAAGCTACTGCAATAAGGTCTGGAAAAATTAGGCAGGTGGGCTGATAAATGGCAGTTTAAGTTTAACATTGAGAAATGCAAGGTGCTGCATATGGGTAGCAGTAATCCGAGTTTAACATACAAACTGTGTGGTACTACACTCAGGTTAATGGAAAATGAAAAAGACCTGGGTTAATTGTGCAGTCAGATATGAAGTTCTCTGAGCAATGCAGACAGGCCACGCTGAGGGCTCATGGTGTTTTGTCATTGATATACAGGAACTTTGCTATCAGGGATTAGCATTAGTAGAGGCATTTGATGCAAGAAAGCAAGCTTATGCAGCATCAGCCAAAAAAAAAAAAATAAAGTAAAATAAATAAATAAAAAATAACCACTTCCACTTCACCCCTCTGTTCGTTCGAAATACCTATCCAGCTGAGCCTTAAACTTATTTAGGCTATCAACTTCCATGACAAGGGATGGAAGTCTGTTCCACCAACCAACCACCCGCTGGCTAAAGGTAAATTTCCTCACGTCTATCCTACATCTGTCTTTCCTCAGTTTGAATTTATGCCCTCTCAGGTGATTATTCTGAGCGAGAGGAAGAATCCCATCAGCATTGAGCGTGCTCAAACCATTCAAGGCTTTATACACCTCTATCAGATCACCTCGCTGGTGCCTAGTCTCCAGACACTGTAATTTGCAAAACTTAAGCCTTTCTTCATAAGAGCACCCCTTTGTTCCATTCACCAATCTTGTTGCCCTTCTCTGTACTCGTTCCAGTATCCTACATCCTTCTTCAAATGAGGCCTCCACACCTATATACAGTACTCTAGTTGTGGCCTGACCATTGCCTTATACAAGGGAATAATCACCTCCTTATCCCTGCTAGAAAAATTCCTATATATCATTGACAATACACCATGATCTACTCTTGCAGCCCATCTGCACTGCTCTGAGAACTTCATATCTGCCTGCACAACCACCCCCAGGTCCTTTTCACAGAGTTGATCCGTTGCTCTGGGTTTGCTGTTTCCCATATGTAGTACTTTACATTTGTCAATGTTAAACTTCATTTGCCACTTCTCAGCCCATCTGCTCAACCTTTCCAGATCCTGTTGCAGTAGCATAGTGTCAGTAGTGTCCTTGACAACCCTGCCAACCTTCGTATCGTCTGCAAATTTGGACATTAAGCTTGATATACTATGATCAATATCATTTATAAATATAGAAAACAATAATGGACCCAATACTGAATGCTGAGGGATTCCACTAATAACATTAGTCCACAATGAGCAGTGTCCATTGATTACCACTCTGTCTTTTCCCCCTCAACCACCCCTTTATCCATAGCAGCAATTTGCCTCCAATGCCACACTGCTCCAATTTGTGCAGCAGTCTTCCATGTGCAACAGTATCAAAAGCCTTTCTAAGATCCAAGTATATAATATCAAAGTTATTCCCTGCATCCAGTTCTTTTGTGACTGCATCATAGTATCCAATCAAATTGTTCAGGCAAGACTTCCCCTTAACAAAACCATGCTGTGTCCGAGCTATAACTGAAGTCTTGTCTAGATGATCCTGCAGTGCTTCTTTAACCAGTGCCTCCATTAATTTTCCGGGAACAGAAGTTAAACTAACAGGTCTATAATGACTTGTGTCGCCCTTTGATCCTCCTTTGTGAATTGGGGTCACATTTGCACATCTCCAGTCCATGGGTACTTCCCCTGAGTCCAAGGAAGCTCTCATAATTATGGCTAAAGGTTTGCTTACTTCCTTTGCTGCCTCCTTTAATATAACTGGATAGTATCAGCTGGAGAATAAATTCTGGCAACGATGCACAAAAGGTAAAATGCTGATGTTATGTCTGTCTCCTCTCTCTTCTTGTAATTTTATAATTTTGAAATTTTTGTAATTTTGTACACTTTTGTAATTTTTCTTGTGCTTGAGATAAAAAAATTGTATAAGTAATTCTGTTTACATGTTCGTCGAACATTTCTTTTGTAGGTGGTAGATGACTTTCATCAACCGGTGAAATACCACCACTTTGCTTATTGGAGGCTTGAAGTGGTGAAACCCATGTTTAGTCTCTAGAGCAAAGTTTCCGGCATCCCCCTCACCCCATATGTTTCCTTCAACCCATGCTTTTTTAACCCAAGCACGGTACTAAGTACTATAGGTTCTAATACATCTCGTGTTTGGGGTTCACATAAAAAAAAAAAAAAAAAAATCAAATTCAGCACACATTGTTGTGACTGCTGCATAAGTATATAGGGAAATTCTGACTTACGTAAGTCATGGAGTGACTGTATTGATAGCAGTGGAAGAGAGAGAGAGACACAAGTGTCGAAAGCTGCTGTAAGTATTTTATTTTTATTAAAAGAAGCAAGCGCTGCAATCAGAGGGCGAAGCCCCCTAGTTTAAACATTCAGGGTCTAGAATGACCCTGTCAGAATAGCTAACCAAATTAGTTAAACATGATTTTCTCTTTATAAAACCATGCCGAGCATCCTTCAGAATTCCATTTATATCTAAATGATCCTGAATTCCACCCTTGATCATTGTCTCCACAATTTTCCTTACTACTGAATTTAGACTGACCGGCCGGTAATTTCCCACTTCACTCTTAGAACTGCCCTTATGTATTGGAGATACATTGGCACTTTTCCAATTCAATGAAATTATTTCCGAATCCAGTGTTTCTCTCATAATTAGCTTCAATAGTTCAATGTACTCACTTGCCACCTCCCTTAAGATTATAGGATATATCCCATCAACCCTAGGAGCCTTAATGGCCAGTAGGTTCGAAAGTTTTTTCATTAAAAAAACTGAAATTTCGGTATTATTAATAACATATTTTTCAACTTCACTCCCATAATTTCTCATGATATAAAGGGTTTTTCTTCTGTATGTATCGAAGCAAAGTGTTGAGTTCATCTGCAACATCATTCTCATAATCTTCCTTTGCCAACCTTTTCTGTGCCACTATTACAGATCAATCTGTAGCTGTTATAGGTTTCAATACTTTTTATTGCTCTGTAACTTTTCCATGCCATCTTTTTCTGCTCAAGTAATCTGGCAACTTCCATATTCGTCTAACTTGGAATCTTCCTCGGAGATTATTTTTTTAATGGTATATATGAATTCAAGGCTTCTGTGATGTTTTAAAGGTGTACCATAATTTTGATTGTATTTGCTATCAGTGAGATATCTACCCAGTTAATAGAGGCAGTGTAACACCTTAAGCCATCATAATTTCCTTTCCTGAAATTATAACCCATTCCTTTGCCTTTAACTGCTGTCTTCATTGTCCACCGTAGCACTCCGTGATCACTTCCTGCTTCTGGTTCGTGTACTGTCAGCCCTATTATGTCGTCTGGTTCGTGGGTGATGATGAGGTCTAGAATATTCTTTTCCCTAGTACTTTCCGTGACATGTTGCTACAAATAGCAATCATCTAGTTGATTTTAAAATTTTGACCCCTATGTCAAGTTTTCTTCCCATTTACTCCAATCAATTAGAGGCAAATTAAAATCACCCATAATAAGACATTGATGCTTACTTGCCCATTCCATTTGCATGTAGAGGCTCTCATCATAATCTTCACAATCACCTGGCCTGTAGATTACTTATATAGAAAATCAATTGATTTGGGAGGCGTAATATGGCTTAAGTAGCCCTTGCGCCAGAAAACACCACAACAACAACAACTGTAGATTACTCCCACTCTCATTATACCCTTGCTTCCAACTATCTCACACCATTCAGATTCTATACTAGCATGTGAAACGTCTGAATCCGGGAGTTCAAAAACTCTTAACAAGAATTTTTCCCCTGGAATGCCAGCTTATTTCTGATTAAAGCAGCAGCGTCGCATGTTCACTGCCCATTTCTTCACAAAGTAACTTTAACTCTCTATTAAGTAGCCTTGATTTAATGTGGTTCAGTATCTTTACAGCATTGTTCAACATAGTTTTTAGGTCTCTTTCCATCATTTTGGTGACAAGTACTTATCAATGGAGCACATGGCTACTCGAACAAGATGGCATCAACTCTTTGATGTGCATCACCACCCCAGCTGTTTTTACTGTTATTGTTCTGCCCTTATCAGTGCACACATCAACACACTTTTCCCAATTGATTTCAGGTTTTATTATGTAACTGTTTATGACATTAACATTTCTCCAGTCGTGTGACTTTCAAGAGATTTACAGAGCAGTAAATCTTCCTCGATTTTGTTCTGGAACAAGTAACATACAAATACTAATGTTATTAGTGGAGTCCCTCAGGGTTCAGTATTGGGTCCATTATTGTTTTCTGTATTTATAAATGATATTGAAGATGGTATATCAAGCTTAATGTCCAAGTTTGCCGACGATACGAAGGTTGGCAGGGTTGTCAAGGACACTACTGACACTATGCTACTGCAACAGGATCTGGAAAGGTTGAGCAGATGGGCTGAGAGGTGGCAAATGAAGTTTAACATTGACAAATGTAAAGTACTACATATGGGAAACAGCAACCCCAGAGCAACGGATCAACTCTATGGTACTACACTGACAGTGGTAGAGAATGAAAGGCACCTGGGGGTGGTTGTGCAGGCAGATATGAAGTTTTCTGAGCAGTGCAGACGGGCTGCAAGAGTAGCTCATGGTGTATTGTCGATGATATATAGGAATTTTTCTAGCAGGAATAAGGAGGTGATTATTCCCTTGTATAAGGCAATGGTCAGACCACACCTAGAGTACTGTATACAGGTCTGGAGGCCTCATTTCAAGAACGATGTAGAGATGCTGGAACGAGTACAGAGAAGGGCAACGAGATTAGTGAATGGAACAAAGGGGTGCTCTTACGAAGAAAGGCTTAAGTTTTGCAAATTGCAGTGTCTGGAGACTAGGCACCGGTGAGGTGATCTGATAGAGGTGTATAAAGCCTTGAATGGGTTGACCATGCTCAGTGCTGATGGGATTCTTCCTCTTGCTCAGAATAATCACCTGAGAGGGCATAAATTCAAATTGAGAAAATACAGATGTAGGATAGACGTGAGGAAATTTGCCTTTAGCTAGTGGGTGGTTGGTTGGTGGAATAAACTTCCATCCCTTGTCGTGGAAGTTGATAGTCTAAATAAGTTTAAGGCTCAGCTGGACAGGTATTTCGAACGAACAGAGGGGTGAAGTGGAAGTGGTTATTTTATTTATTTATTATTTTTTTATTTATCTATTTATTTATTTTTTATTTTTTTTGGCTGATGCTGCATAAGCTTGCTTTCTTGCATCAAATGCCTCTACTAATGCTAATGCTAAAATACAAGTACAGGCTGGCCTCGATTAATGCGATTAATTTGTCCCGCAAGCACATTGTGCAAAACGGAAATGTGTTAATCGAATATAATAATCAATAGAAAAAATGAATTGGTCCTTGACCTTCTGGAATGTCCATAAAGAATTTTAAAAATACCTTTTAAATAACTTTTTAACTGTATACAATGTAAAAGATAATAAAAATAGTTATGGAATTAAATGTTTATTGCATAAAACAGTGGTTCCCAAACTGTGCACCATGGAATATTTTAAATTTTCAAGGGAAACACAGCAATATTGTTTAGTTCATGCTAATAGTTCGAATTAATGGTTCGCGTGGTGTCTGAAATCTGTTGGACACCGCGTGAACTATTAGCTTGAGGTAGTTCACAGTTTCAACATTCCGTATTAAGTTATTTGGACCTAACTATTTAATAAACAGAACTGTTAGGTATTTCTTTTGGTCTAGGTGCACCATGGAAGAATTACTGAGACACTAAGGGTGCCATGAACCGAGAAAGTTTGGGAACCTCTGGCATAAAATACAATGAAGAAATGACTATTGCGGAAATATTTGAACAGTGTTGACTTTCTCTTTTCATCAATCAATTTCCAATAGCCGACAACAATCTTCTCTGGGCCCTGGTGAAATAAATATTGCAGATAACCTCAAACCTCTTGTTTGAGGTTCTCTGCGATACGAAAGATTTCATCTAGTTCTTTTACCGTTATCTCCTCAATGGTAAAATTTTCATCTGGCTCATTTAAAAATTTGAATTTTTAAATTAGCATTGTCGGGGGGCATTGTCGAGTCCACGTTATGTCAAGGATCTGGGTATATTCTTACCACGTGTACGCCATATCCAAAAACTTCATTGCTTCATACAGCATGTCCCACCCACTTTTTCTTACTATTGAATATACCATGAATTGTCAAACTAATAGAGTAAGCTTATCTGCGAAAAGATCTAAACCTCCCAAACACTTCCTAATTCATTTCACAAATATACATGGTCTCAATTCTAATCTCAACAATGTTCGTTTCCACTTGCAGTCTGCCAAACCCCATGTACTTTTTCTGACAGAATCTCAGTTATTGGTTGATTCAACTACTGCTCATCTCAGTTGCCCAGATTATTCACTCTATGATTCCTTTCGCCTCAAAGTGGTACTTGTGCATATGTCTGTTCTGATATTCCCTGTCAGAGACTTGGTAATCTGGAACCTCCTCTCTTCATCTTCTCTGGCTTAAAATCTCTCTACCTCGTTGTGTGAAATTCATCTGTTTTCTCTACCATTCTCCCAACTCCACTAATTACTTGGAATTCTCTGACTTCCTCTCTCTGCAACTTGACTTTCTCCAGTCCAACTTTCCTAAGAATGAGGTAATTTTCCCTGGTGATTTTAATGTTCACAACTCCAGCTGGCTTCCGTTTTCTAGATAAACTGACCAGCTGGTCGAGATGCTGAGGCTTTTGCAATTACTAATTACCTTGCACAGATTGTTCATTTACCTACAAGAATACTGGACAATCCTAACTATACAGCTAACACACTTAATCTTTTTCTCACAAACAACCCTTCTAAGTACACGGTCGAAGTGAGAGGTCCTTTAGGCACCTCAGATCACAACTTGGTGATTGTCTCTTCTCCAATGGAGCCTCTATCTCATGGTTATTCCCAACCTCGTATTGTTTGGCATTACAAGAACGCAAAATGGGATGACCTGCGAGATTTGTTTTCCTTGGTCGGATTACTGTTTCAAAACTTTTAATGTCCACGTTTTCTCAGATCGTGTCAGTAAAATTATTCTTGTGGGAATGGTATCCTTTATTCCACACTCCACTTTAAAATCTCGTCATTTATCTGAACCTTAGTTTTCCAATAAATGTGCTAAGGCTGTTCAAGAGAAGAATGTTGCATATGGTAATTGGCTTGTTTCTGATTCTCCAGTTTCATTTTCTGCCTACACCAAAGCTCGCAACAATTGTAAAGCAGTTATTAATCAGTCCAAACTAGAGTTTGAACAGGCTAAGAGTAGAAAACTTGCTTCTTGCCCTAATGGTAGCTGAGCATTCTGGTCTCTTGCCAAAGCTATTGGCGCCAACTTTTGCCCATCTCTGCTCCCTTCTCTGTCAAAACCAGATGGTTCTATTGTTACTTCAGCCAAGGATAAAGCTAACCTGCTAGCATCCCATTTTTCTTCCAACTCATGTATTAATGATCTCGGTAAAACACATCCCACCATTCCTAGTACACTCCATTCAATGCCTACTGTGGTCTTCCATCAAAAGGATGTCAGAAGGTTTTGAACAATCTTGATGCTAAGAAAGCTCCAGGTCCCGATGGTATTTGTGCGCTTGTTCTCAAAACCTGTGCTTCTCAACTTACTCCTCTTTTTGCTGCCTTTTTTTCACTTTCTTATTCCAAAGGTGTTTTTCCTTCTGCTTGGAAACTTGCTTATATCCAGCCAGTTCCTAAATTATGGTGACAAATCCCTCCCATCCAATTATCGTCCCATTGCAATTACTTCTACTCTATCTAAAGTAATGGAGAAATCAATTAATTGCCAACTCTTAAACTACCTAGAATCCTTCCGTCTGATCAAGAGCAACTGCTTGTGTTTCACGAAGCTTTTCCATATTCTGGCTTATGTTACCCATTTATGGACAAATTCAATGGAAAAGTTTCGTGAAACACAAGCAGCTGCTCTTGACATCTCAAAGGCTTTCGATGGTGTTTGCCCTAAAGGTCTTCTAAACAAGCTTCCATCTTATGGCGCTTCTTGATTAGACCGGGATTCGAGCCCATTACCACCAAATACGGAGGATGCGGAAAGGTCAGGGAATGACCACAACACATCCCGGAGCAATACGGCCTTAGTTGCTAATGCTCCTAAAAACCAAATGACAAACAAACCATCTTATGGTTTGCCAACTGTTTTTTGTGATTGGTTATCCAGTTTTCTCTCTGACGCTCACTGGGGTATATCTCTTTTGGGGATTACCCTGACTTCTAATCTCTCTTGGCAGGAGCACTTTGCAAATATTGCTTCCTCTGCATCTAAAAAACTTGTTTTTCTCTTTCGCTCTCGGCGTTACTTTGCTTCCAAACAGTTATTCATGCTGTACAAATTGCAAATCCGCCCTACCATGGAATATTGTTCCCACATCTAGGGCGGTGCCTCCAAAACCTCTCAGGCTTCTAGATTCCATTCAGAAGAGGGCAGTTAAGTTAATTAATGACTCATCTCTAATAGAGTCTCTCCACTCTCTCTCTCATTGACATACATGTACTATGTCCGCTGCATGCTTTTCTATACTTCCATTGGCACTATTCTTCTGAATTGGCTTCTATAATTCCCACTCTCTCTCTTTCAAAATAGTCCGAACACATGCAGCCACCATCAACATCCGTTTACTGTCCCACTTCAAACTCACAGAACCAACTTTTCATCTTCCTCATTTATTCATTCAACTGCTGTTTTCTGGAACAACTTTGCTTCATACGTTTTTCCTGAAAATTACAGTCTACAGAAGTTCAAGTCTAATGTCAACAAATATCTCCTTTCATCTTCTCAACCTCCAACCCATGCACGGTACCAAGCACTATAGGTTCTAATACCTCTTGCATTTGGGGTTTCATAAAAAAAAAAAATAATAAAATAAATTCAAATTGAGAAAAGACAGTTGTAGAATAGATTGCAAAAATTTGGCTTTAGCCAGCCAGTAGTTGATCATTGGAAAAAACATCCATCTGTTGTAGTGGAGGTCAACAACTTAAATAAGTTCGAGGGGGAACTAGACAAACATTTGGAGTGAATGGACGGGTGAAATAGGAAGGGTTTTTTTTTTTTTTTTTTTTTTTGGCTGATGCTATAATAGCTTGCTTTCTTACATCATATGCTTCTACTAATGGTAAATGCTAATGAACGTGTTCATCCGAAATGTTACTCTTGAATAATCTAAGTGTCTTTTGTAAGAAGGTTGGAAAATCAAAAAGGACAACTATCAAAGTGCCTGATCTGTACCAGGGAGTATCTGCTTTTGAGAGGTTGCTTAACATGTAATTTCAAATACTTTTGGCCTGAACTCAAGCCTTGAGTGTCCACAACAAGGGGTGTCTGTTAAAGGAGGTTTCACTGTGCTAAGTTGACAGCCATTGTGACAAATTTACGTAAAAGCTTTCTCCAAATAATTTCATAGTAGCTCAGAATGAAGAATCCTTGAAATTCTCCAAGGAGTAAGGATTTGTTATGAAAATAATATACTCTGGAAATCTATGATAACTATGTGCCTTATTAGTGCCATTAGATGAGTCTTTCAAAATTGGACCTAGTCATAATGATAGTTTGCTAATGCTAGTTGTCTGTGGTCAAAGATGGTTGCCCACAGACTAGTTGCTTGTTGTCAAAGATGGACTGAAAAATCACTATTATAATTCCCAGGAATGCTAGTTATTTTCTCCACTTAAATGCTAGTTTGAAACCAAGTCATGCTTACATATTTTTTTTTTTTTTTCAATGATTAAGTCTACAGATTAACCCTCTACTGGGTGCAATAAAAATATGTCGTTAGTAGTCGCTGTTCTCCCCAAAAAATTTGGCATTGTGAAGTAGCTGGGTGGGGAAGTGTAATACTTCGCAATATTATAAAATTTTCTGTTATTTATAAATCTGACTTATCCAGAGCACAAATTAATTGCATAATTTAACATTATATGCTCCTGTCACATTGACCTCGATCCATAGTATGTTCAAATTAATATTGATCAAGATCAGTGAGCAGTACCATACGGTACCGTGAGAATCGCTTAAATTTTAGTCAGGCAGTCAGTTAAATTCACTGGGCGGTGCGACCATTCAATAGGTCCTGGGGAGAACACTAGTAGTAACCATTATGTTTGTAATAAAGGAATTAAATAATGAAAAAAAAAAATTTTTTTTTTTTTTTTTTGAAGCATAAGCTAACTTTATTTTCATTTTGTTTTGAACACAACTATGAAAAATCCATTTTTTATATTTTCGATTATTTTTTTAAGAATAATCTGCTTCCCCCTCCACATGCTTCACATATACACTTCAGACGTGTTTTTCTAAGTTTATTAAAACCTGCACATGGGTGTTATCTTCATTGTTAGCAATTTAAAAAACATGTGCTTCATTGGTTGGATAATGGCAATAAACATCTGACACAAGTACAGTGTTGGCATTGCAATATGCTGCGGAAACATGGTGCCATCCTTGTTGATTGGACAATAAAAAAAAAGCTGATATTTTTAAATTCACATTTTGAAGTGCTTGATAATTACAGCAATACCCCACATAGCACTGACAATTGGTACCAAAACTGTTCCGTGTTATGTGAAACCATGCTAATTGAGGTATAATTATAATGGGTTTAAATTGAATGTGTACCAGAGAAAGTCTATAAACAAATTATAATAAATCTATAAACAATTTGCACTTGATAGCCAATTAAAAGGATTTGAAATAAAAAATATTGCAAAAATTTTATTAATGAAAAGGTAACAACATCCGGATCTGGTGAAGTTGTCTCTTCTTTTTCTTGGCATACAAGTCTTTGTGGCATCGAATCCCATCTTGTAAAATTTGCCACATCTTGATGCTATGTTCAACATCCAGATCTCGATTCATAATCACCTCTCAGGCCACGTCAGTCCCCCAAAAAACTTTCTCCAATTCTTCTGTTGAAAATTATTTTGGTTCCACTTCAGTGTTATCCACTTCAGAATTAATTTCCTCTTCTTCATATGCAGTTTGCTCATCGATTTCAAGGAGAGTTGCATCATCTAAGTCATTTGCATGTGAGTCGGTGCAGTCACGTACATTGGCAATATCCAAAGTTTCGAATCCCAAGTCTCTTTCAATCTTCACAACGTCTTCAGTGAATGTCTGAATTTGCAATTCAAAACCAGTGAAATCATTTGCCAAATGGGGCCAAACAGAACGCATGTTGGTGGCAGTGATTTATAGCCAAGATGCAAATATAGTTTTGATCGTATTTAGAGGGGTAAAAAATAAATTGTGAAATGAAAAGCTATCACATCATCTTGTCAGGATGGAATTAAAAATATTGAACACCGTTGCACGTTGCTACTGACTGCCCGAAGGGAGCTATTGGCACATGTGCATGTGAGACAATAGAGTTTACACCGTAACATATATTTATGCATACCTAGGCTATGACAATGCAGCATATATGTAGAGTAAGTGTCTAGGCTATTGAATGTGTTTCAATATGTACAGTAAATTTTTGACTTAAACTTAATTGAAAATAGTGTTATAGTGAAACCCGTGCTGTTTGAAGCCGTGCTAAGTGAGGTATTGCTGTATATGCAAGAAGAGGCTTTAGAAAGCTTAAAAAAACTAAGAATTTTTAAATTCTTAAGAATTAAACATAAGAATTTTTTATGGCCAAACTTCTTCACTAACAAAACTAATGAAACAGTTAAAAAGTCAAACCAGTAATGATATAAAACTAAAATTCATTGTTATTTCTCTAATAGATATTTTTACTTCCAAGTTTAAGTCATTTTGATGGACAATTCAACAACAATATGCCTGGCAGTGGGTTAAATGCAATAAGTGTATTGAACTTTGAGGGAAGTGGGGGGAGAATGCAATTTTGTACCTGTGTATTTTATACTCTGTCCTCCAAACTTTTTGGCCGCTCCCTTAAATATATGTCATTTGCCTTGCAATAATATTTTACATTCTTTCATAATTGCACTTCCCTGTAAGCTATTTTTTGGGTTTTTCCACTTGCACAGTATAAATTAGCATTAGTAGAGGCATTTGATGCAAGAAAGCAAGCTTATGCAGCATCAGCCAAAAAAAAAAATAAATAAATAAATAAATAAAAAATAACCACTTCCACTTCACCCCTCTGTTCGTTCAAAATACCTGTCCAGCTGAGCCTTAAACTTATTTAGGCTATCAACTTCCACGACAAGGGGTGGAAGTCTGTTCCACCAACCAACCAACCGCTGGCTAAAGGCAAATTTCCGCACGTCTATCCTACATCTGTCTTTCCTCAATTTGAATTTATGCCTTCTCAAGTGATTATTCTGAGCAAGAGGAAGAATCCCATCAGCATTGAGCATGCCCAAACCATTCAAGGCTTTATACACCTCTATCAGATCACCTCGCTGGTGCCTAGTCTCCAGACACTGTAATTTGCAAAACTTAAGCCTTTCTTTGTAAGCGCACCCCTTTGTTCCATTCACTAATCTTGTTGCCCTTCTCTGTACTCGTTCCAGCAGCTCTACATCCTTCTTGAAATGAGGCCTCCAGACCTGTATACAGTACTCTAGGCGTAGCCTGACCATTGCCTTATACAAGGAAATAATCACCTCCTTGTCCCTTCTAGAAAAATTCCTATATATCATTGACAATACACCATGAGCTACTCTTGCAGCCCGTCTGCACTGCTCAGAGAACTTCATATCTGCCTGCACAACCACCCCCAGGTCCCTTTCATTCTCTACCATTGTCATTGTAGTACCACAGAGTTGATACATTGCTCTGGGGTTGCTATTTCCCATATGTAGTACTTTGCATTTGTCAATGTTAAACTTCATTTGCCACCTCTCAGCCCATCTGCTCAACCTTTCCAGATCCTGTGCAGTAGCATAGTGTCAGTAGTGTCCTTGATAACACTGCCAACCTTCGTATCGTCTGGCCTGTGAACATGCTCATCTACAGACATAATACACCTTGGTCATGAGTTCGTGCTTGGGGGGACAGTTATTATCTATTTATAATTTTGTGCTTCCTTGATATAAAATAATTTGTGATACATTTTCTCCCACACTATCACTAATGTTAGTCAGAGTAGCACTAAAAAAAGGTAAATTGCAGTCATTACAACCCACTGCAGGGTGGAAGCCTCCTCAACAATTCATGCTGAGGGAAATGGACCATAATCTGCCATGCTGGTCCAGTGCGAGTTAGCAGATCGACCGTATTTAGCAGTCAGTGGCTTGAACCCCGGTCTACTCAAGAGCATGTGCTACTGCACTCCTGCTCCTGACCACTCAGCTACGGAGGCCGTCAGAGTAGCACTACTCCTAGATTAACACCCTCTGACAAAAGAGAACTCCGTTTATGTGTCCAGTAACTTTATTTAATTTACTATTGATATTGAAATTCTTGTCTCATTTGAGTCACCACACAGATATCTTGTCTTGAGGAAGATATCTTGTCTTGAAGTATGGAAGTTTCTCTCTAGAAATGCTGATTAGTGTAGAAACAGACAGACTTGCTCTTAATGAGAGAGTTCTCACTTTCTAGGAAAAACTAACCTTGTTGCTCTTTGCTGCCCTTTTCTAGCAGATCCACTTTCCTTCTGAATTGGGGTTCCATACCTATGAACAAAGCCCAAGATGTGGCCAAAACTCTTAATGGAATAATTACCTCTTTGTTCCTGCTAGAAAAATTACTATGCATAATAGGTAAAACATCACATGCCATACTGTCAGCCTGTCTATGCTGTCGAGAGACTATGTTGGATTGCACAGTTATGTCTGTCTTTTTCATTTTCTGCTGCCTTAAGTTTGTTGCTTTTCGAGTAATAAGATAACCTGAGGTTGAGACTTTGACATTTTTCTGTTTTTAGCTGAATAGTTTTAGGTCTTGTTGCAGCAGCATACCTTGGTTACTATTATTAACCACCCTCCCAACCTTTATATCATCGTCAAATTTTGACATCAAACCTGTTGTGTGCTCATTGGTATCTAACAAATATTAGAAACAAGAACCTACTACAAAATCTTGTAGAGCTCTACTAGAAACTTTGATCCAGTTAGAGCAGTAGCTATTTATAACTATTTGTTTCTTGTCACCTAACTTTTTATCCACTGTAATACTGTTTTACCAGTGGCACATTTTTCAGATTTATGTAAATGGTGTTCGTGCAGGATAATATCAGAAACCTTACTAAAGTCTAAATATACTGTCAAAATTATCCTTTAGGTCCAGTTCCCTTTTTTTTTTTTTTCTTTTCAACTTTACAATAGCTTATCAGATTAGTTAGATATGATTTCCCTTTAATAAACTCATGCCATTCTTTTATAATTCCATTTCTACCCAGATGATAATGCCTTAATCATGGATTCCATTAATTTTCTCCTGCCATAGGAGTTACACTGACAAGTTCATAATCCTTTCACACTTCCAATATGCTGGGATTTCATTTGAGTCAAGAGGAACATGCTTTATAATAGATGAGTCTGGAAGTTTCTTCTGCTGCTTGCTTTAATATCACTGAATAATTCACATTTGCATCTTTATTGTAGAATGGCAGATACTGATGGTCACAACCAGATGAGCTTTAAAGCCTAAAATCTGGGACAGACAAAAAAAAAAAAAAAAAAAACACAGGATGATGAGAACTTTGTGTTTAGGTAATATTTGTTCTAAAAATGAAAAAATCATTTATAAAAAAAGAATGTAGTTTAATTTATCTTAAAAATTGTTACATTCATACATTTTAGAAATAATTAAACAGCATTGCTAAAAAAAGTCAGACTGACTAGTCCATAGTTAGCCACCTCATTCTTGTAACCATCTTTAAAAATTTCTCTACGCCGACTGGGCTAGCCGAGTGGGTAAAGCACCTGCCTGGCAACCCAAAGGTCGCTGGTTCGAATCCTGCCTCGGGCTTGGATCAAAGTACTGCAAAAACCTTGGGAGGTGCATTATGGCCACAGAAGCCGATGCGCCAATAACTACCAAAGAAAAAAAAAAATAATTTCTCTACCAATCTGTTTTTAGTGATCGCATAATTATATAGTTTCCATTAATTCTTATCTTTTTTTTTTTTTTTTTTTTATGTGAACCCCAAACACGAGAGGTATTAGAACCTATAGTACTTAGTACCGTGCTTGGGTTGGAGGTTGAGAAGACGAAAGAAGATATTTGTTGACATTGGACTTGAACTTCTGTAGATTGTAATTTTCAGGAAATACGTATGAAGGAAGGTTGTTCCAGAAAACGGCAGTTGAATGAATAAATGAGGAAGATGAAAAGTTGGTTCTGTGGGTTTGAAGTTGGACAGTAAATGGATGTTGGCTGGTGGTAGCACGTGTTCGGACTGTTTTGAAAGAGAGAGCGGGAATTATAGAAGCCAATTCAGAAGAACAGTGCCCATGGAAGTATCTGTAAAAGAGGCATGCAGCAGAAACAGTGCGTCTATGAGAAAGCGAGTGGAGAGACTCTGTTAGAGATGAGTCATTAATTAACCTAACTGCCCTCTTCTGAATGGAATCAAGAAGCCTGAGAGAGGTTTTGGGGGCACCACCCCAAATGTGGGAACAATATTCCATGGCAGGGCGGATTTGCGATTTATACAGAGTGAGCAGCTGTTTGGAAGAAAAGTAACGCCGAGAGCGAAAGAGAAAACCAAGTTTTTTAGATGCAGAAGAAGCAATATTTGTAATGTGCTTGTGCCAAGAGAGATTAGAAGTCAGGGTAATCCCCAAAAGAGATATATCCTTTTGCCTAGAAATTGGAGTGTCACTAAAGATAAGCATAGGAGCAGAAGAATCCTTTTTGCGAGATATAAGACAAGACTGAGTTTTAGAAGGGTTGAAATCAACTAAGTTGTCTTTGCCCCACTGAAGAATTACCTGAAGATCGGCATTTAAGGAATTGGTAGCAGATTTTCGAGAAGTTGAAGCTGATTGAGCAGGACAAGGTTTTTCAAAATGGAAAGTTGAATGCAATGTGCTATCATCGGCAAAACTATGGATAGGATTTCCAGTCAATGGAAGAAGGTCATTGATATACAAGAGGAAAAGAGTGGGGGAAAGAACTGAACCTTGGGGGACACCGGCATTAGTGGAGAAGTTAGAAGACAGAGAGCCATCTACCATCACCCTCAGTGAGCGATCAGAGAGAAAACTGGATAACCAATTACTAAAAACAGTTGGCAAACCATAAGATGGAAGCTTGTTTAGAAGACCTTTATGCCAAACACGATCAAAAGCCTTTGAGATGTCAAGAGCAACTACTTGTGTTTCACCTAACCTTTCCATTGAAGTAGTCCATAAATGGGTAACATAAGCCAGGATATCACCAGTGGATCGACACTGACGGAATCCATACTGGTGATCGTTGATCAGACGGAAGGTTTCTAGGTAGTTTAAGAGTTGGCGGTTAATTGATTTCTCCATTACTTTAGAAAGAGTAGAAGTAATTGCAATGGGACGATAATTGGATGGGAGGGATTTGTCACCCTTTTTAGGAACTGGCTGGATATGAGCAAATTTCCAAGCAGAAGGAAAAACACCTTTGGAATAAGAAAGTGAAAAAAGGCGGCAAAGAATAGGAGTAAGTTCAGGAGCACAGATTTTGAGAACAAGTGGAGAAATACCATCAGGACCTGGAGCTTTCTTAGCATCAAGGTTCATCAAAGTCCTTCTGATATCCTTTTGACGGAAGACCACAGGAGGCATTGAATGGACCGTGTTGGGAATGGTGGGAGGTGTTTTTCCAAGTTTATTAATACATGAGCTGGAAGAAAAATGGGATGCTAGCAGGTCAGCTTTATCCTTGGCTGAAGTGACAACAGAACCATCTGGTTTGGACAGAGGTGGAAGCAGAGATGGGCAAAAGTTGCGGCCAATAGCTTTGGCAAGAGACCAGAATGCTCGGCTACCATTAGGGCATGAAGCAAGTTTTCTACTCTTAGCCTGTTCAAACTCTAGTTTGGACTGATTAATAACTGCTTTACAATTGTTGCGAGCTTTGGTGTAGGCAGAAAGTGAAACTGAAGAATTAGAAACAAGCCAATTACGATATGCAACATTCTTCTCTTGAACAGCCTTAGCACATTTATTGGAAAACCAAGGTTTAGATAAAGGACGAGATTTTAAAGTGGAGTGTGGGATAAAGGATTCCATTCCTGCAAGAATAATTTCACTGACACGATCTGAGCAAACGTTGACATCAGAAGTTTTGAAACAGTAATCAGACCAAGGAAAAGAAGAAAAGAAGTCTCGCAGGTCATCCCATTTTGCATTCTTGTAATGCCAAACAACACGAGGTTGGGAATAGCCATGAGATAAAGGTTCCATTGGAGAAGAGACAATCACCAAGTTGTGATCTGAAGTGCCTAAAGGACCTCTCACTTCGACCGTGTACTTAGAAGGGTTGTTTGTGAGAAAAAGATCAAGCGTATTGGCTGTATGATTAGGATTGTCCGGTATTCTTGTAGGTAAATGAACAATCTGTGCTAGGTCATTAGTAATTTCAAAAGCCTCAGCATCTCGACCTGCTGGGTCGATGTGACTAGAAAACGGAAGCCAGCTGGAGTTGTGAACATTAAAATCACCAAGGAAAATTACCTCACTGTTAGGAAAGTTGGACTGGAGAAAGTCAAGTTGCAACGAGAGGAAGTCAAAGAGCTCCAAGTGATTAGTGGAGTTGGGAGAACGGTAGAGACAACAGATGAATTTGACACAATGAGGTAGAGAGATTTTAAGCCAGAGAAGATCGAAGAGAGGAGATTCCAAATTGCCAAGTCTCTGACAGGGAATATCAGAACGGACATATGCACAAGTACCACCTTTGAGGCGAAAGGAATCATACAGCGAATAATTTGGGCATCTGAGATGAGCAGTAGTTGAATCAACCGATAACTGAGATTCTGTCAGAAAAAGCACATGGGGTTTGGCAGACTGCAAGTGGAAATGGACATCGTTGAGATTAGAATTGAGACCACGTATATTTGTGAAATGAATTAGGAAGTCCTTGGGAGGTTTAGATCTTTTCGCAGATAAGCTTGTTCTATTAGTTTGACAATTCATGGTGTATTCAATAGTAAGAAAAAGTGGGTGGGACATGCTGTATGAAGTAATGAAATTTTTGGATATGGCGTACATGTGGTAAGAATATACCCAGATCCTTGACATAACGTGGCCTCGACAATGCTCCCCGCATACACACTACTCGGACTCCCTCCAGTCACTATCTGGCAGAGTAGAGGTAGCAAGATTATTCACTAGCTGATCCGGAAGCCTCCTAGAGAGTTACCAATAGGTTCGGTCCGGTGTACTAACTAGCGGCCGGCCTGCGAAAACCGTTTTAGAGCTGTACCCTCGAAATGTAAGGAATATTGGATCTCGCCACGACGTTCATCATAACCTCAAAAGTCATCAATCATACTGCATGATGGAAGAGATAGGGAACGGTTGACCGGAACTTAGCTCTAGAGACTAAACATGGGTTCCACCACTTCAAGCCTCCAATAAGCAAAGTGGTGGTATTTCACCGGTTGATGAGAGTCATCTACCACCTAGTACTGCCTGGTAACATAGAGGGGCGGCGTTCCTCCATGTGGTGTGGGCGCCACACCTCGACCCCTGCTTACGTTGGTTCACACCTGGGTGGTCACCCACCATGTGCTTGTGCATGGAGGTTATACCCAGGATTACTAACAGTCCTACCATCGTGAAGGTGCAAGCAGAGGATTTGGCTGTCACAGACCGTCCGGACTTCGCCGAAATTGGGTCCACTTGACTTGAGTGTCACCCGAATATCAGTTCCATCAGCGTTTTAGACTCCCAGGTAGCAAGTACAGCTTGTCTGGCATATCTGAGAGAATGTCTGTGACAACCTCAAGGACCTGAATGAATAGTTACATGCTTACATGTAAATATTGTTGCAAAAAATTTATTTAATTCATCACTTATTACCAAAGCCGTTTTGAGTCTATTTTAGCATTCTTACATCCTGAGTAGATTTACAGATTAATTTATATTTATCCCACTGCGCAATTTTGTTTTCTGTCGTCACCAACCCTTTTGTTGTCTACTTTGGTCTAGGCCTTTGAACATCTTTCATTTAGAATTTACATTTGTTTGGTTCACCAGCTGGTTCCCATTAACAAATTTGAGTAATGCTCAAGGCAATCTTAATTTTCCTTGCAAAAATTAACTCTTCCTTTTACCCTTGATACCACTTGCTCTTTAGATATGCTCCATATTAATACATTACGATAACTACTTGCTAATGGATCCTTATTGCAAAAGTTCTCATTACTCAAATCATTGATAACAACAAAGTGAAGAATATTGTTCTTCCATTTGTCTTTTCTGTAGTTACTATTAATGTGGCATGAAACAGTATTAATTTTTGATCCTTTTTGCTAAAATACTTTAACTATATAGAGTAATATAGTATATTGCAGTAATATCTAAATATATGTGTGCATTAAGTGGTCTTCTGCCACCACGACAATTTGTGCTCCCTTGCCGTTCAACTGGGAGTGGAATCTTGCCCAATTATAGTTAAAAGCATTTCCTAAAGAATTCACAGAGGATGCTGGTCAGACATCAGGACATTTCCCCATTGCATTCTATATACATGCTGAATTATGTTAATGTCAGGAGACCATGCTGGCAGTTCAAAATGCTCAATATCCTCCTTGTTCACTGTTTTTTTAATCATTCATATCTGAGATAAGATATTGTCATGCAGGAAAATTAATATTTCACTAATATCTGTAGCATATGGAAGGGCTATTGGTTTCAGGTGTCAGTTACCTATTTCTATTTCTTTATGCCATGATGACTGGAATGATAGTCTGACATTTCAGAGTCATTCCAATCCCACTAAACTGATGCTATTTCACCACATGGATCAGGTTGTTTTGGATTCCATGTTGTCAAATAAGGACTTGTCTGTAAAGAGTTTGGTTCCATTGATCCAGTTGATGTTTTTGAACTTTGCATCTATATATATAAAATGCTTAGGTATGTATGCTGCCCAACAATTAGCAGCTGGCAACTGCTAATTGTTGCCAGCACCTGTTCACGTGGTTCACCTCGCATGACCACCATATCGGGCATTCTTTTTTAACTTTTGTACTAACGTTTTTCGACTGAAGAAAGGCAAGCTATGCCTGAAAGGTAACTGCTATTTTGACTGTTTATTTTATCTCTCTTTCTACAGAAAAAAAGCTGAACTTATTATTAACATAATCAATTTAAGTTTTAAGAAGTGTAAAAATGGCTGAACATCTAATAGACTAAGAGACTGAAACCAGACTGACTATGAAGACTGACAGACAACATTGAAGAAAGAGAAGTAAGATTGGAAATGAGAAGACAGGTGAAACTCTGTAGGACTAATCAAATAGAAGTATCAGATGTGAATAATCAACAATCTGTAATTAATGTGGAAGAGCATGACATCGGAAATGTGTTACAACTGTGAGTATTGCAATGTAAGATATTGGGGACATAAGTTAAACATATCGAATAAATACACTAAATACTGTCATGATGGAAAGGTTTCACTTGACCCACTGTCTGAGACTCATACTCTATTACGAGAGCTGATCACAGGGGATACATTATGAAGCAAATAACTACAGAGAACATATATGAGAGTACAACTGAGCATTGGCGTTCTCATCAGTGGATGCAGATATTATATCACCGCCTGGAAATGGTCCATACTGTTTTAGAATACACGGCCAGATTTACCATTTGGTCTCACTGTTATATCCGAACGAGGCAAATAAGCCAGGATATGGACAACTTTATATTTTCGATTCTGCTGAAGCAACAACAAATTGGCTTGAAAAACAGTCAAGCCAAGGGTTTGTGTTCTAAGTAATGCAACAATTGGATGCATTGCTGTGACAAGTTTACCCATTTGCTTAGTCATATAAACAAATGTTTCAAATAATCCAGGCCAACAATGAATGTGCACATGGTATTTATAGAAGACCCAGACTTAGATAAGAGACAATATAATGCACCTACATCCAAAATGGAGATTGCTGCAATATTTGCTGCAATTC
Source organism: Mastigoproctus giganteus (assembly GCF_048544385.1). NCBI lineage: Eukaryota > Metazoa > Arthropoda > Arachnida > Uropygi > Thelyphonidae > Mastigoproctus > Mastigoproctus giganteus. The sequence continues at coordinate 15,137,883 of NC_143575.1, forward strand.
CGTTTAGCCTAATTCACTGCTATGAATTAGGCTAAACGGAATTATCTGTTTAGCCTAATTCATAGCACTGAGAAATTATTTCAGCAGTACATTGTAGACGCCTATGTCAATGAAGACTTGAAGGATCTAGATTAACTATTTATGCCATACTCAGAAAGATCTACGAGTGGAAATGTACCATGGACTATTGGATGCAGTAGAAGCAAGAGCTCAGAATCAAAACTTGAGAGTAGGGAAGATGATAATTCTCTTGCTTTTGACTTTCCAAGGCAGCCCAAGGTACATGCAACAAAACTATCAAGATGCAATGGGAATTGTATGAAATTTTTGGGAGACCTGATCTATTCGATACATTTACTTGCAATCCTGCCTGGCCCTGATATTGTTGAATGTAATGGAAGGGAAGCAACGACCCGAACACAAACCAGACAGAACTGTGCGAATGTTCAAAATAAAACTTGCAGAACTGCTTGACGACATTCTTAAGTGGAATCTTTTTGGTACTGTGATAGCCTTCATCTACTTGATAGTTTCAGAAACGTGCACTACCACATGCATGTATACTCTTCACTCTGTCTACAGATTCTAAAATACGCACAAAGGATTACATTGACAGTCATAAGTGCAGAGCTACCATGCTTAAAAACAAATCCAAGGTTGTTTGAAATCATCACAAAGTGCATGCTACATGGTTCCTGTGCCTCACTCAACCTCCGTGCACGAAAGAATGTGTATGCAGTAAGGGATTTCTGAAGAATTTGTATGCAGTAAGGGATTTCTACTTGATAGAGTTTCAGAAGCGTGCACTACCACATGCACGCATACTCCTCACTCTGTCTACAGATTCTAAAATATGCACAAAGGATTACATTGACAGTCATAAGTGCAGAGCTACCATGCTTAAAAACAAATCCAAGATTGTTTGAAATCATCACAAAGTGCATGCTACATGGTTCCTGCGGCTCACTCAACCTCCGTGCATGAAAGAATGTGTATGCAGTAAGGGATTTCCGAAAGAGTTCATAGATACAACAGAAGAGAATGTTAACTGCTATCCGATATATAAGAGAAGAGAAGGACCTGCTGAATAAAGTACCTCTATAAATATGTTTATAAAGGTCATGATGTGGCATCTGTATGATTGCAGAGAGAGAAGGTGCCGATGGTAGTTTGGTCTTTGATGAGATTCAAACTTTCTTAGATGGACTGTACGTTGGTGCACCTGAAGCAATGTGGCTTTTGATTGAGTTTCCGATGTCAGAGAAGTCTCACTCCATTATAAAATTGGCAGTGCATCTACCTGGTCAACAGCAAGTGATCTTCCAAGAGGGCAGAGAAGAGGGCCTTGCAGCGGGAAATGTCTACAAAGCATGGTTTGAATTAAACGGAACAGATGTGCAAGCAACGCTATGAAATTACACAGAGATAACAAAGTACTATGTATTTGAGAAAAAATCAGGCAAACGTAAGAAAAGAGGTGATGGTGTTGTTGGATGTATGCCTGTTGTAAGTGTTCAAATCAGTGAGCGCTACTATCTACGCATGCTTGTTACAAGTTTTGAGCATTTGTGAACAGTCAGTGGACAACTCTGTGAAACATTTCAGCAAGCTTGCAGAGAACATGGACTTTTGAAAGGAGACAGGATATGGAACAACACACTTTCCGAGGCAATTTAAGCACATACACCAAGTTATATATGGTTACTGTTTGCAATGATATGTGGATTTGGAGAACCCGAAGATGTACCTGAACTATGGGAAAGACATAAGCAGGACATGAGTGAAGATTTCATAAGATGTTATTCTGAAGAAACTTGCCCTCTCTATGCTCTTGCAGAAATAAATGAAATGTTGAAAAATTATGGTCTGAGCCTTTGAAAAGTCCATCTGTTGAAACGATTGGCAAATGATTGCCAATGCAGCACTTCTGCATTGGCAATCATTTGATGTTTTGGAAGAACAAGCTAAAGCGATCGCAAATACAGAAAAATTAAACAACGAACAAAAAATGGCATTTGACATTATTCTTGATGCCATATACAATAAGTCAAACCCTAATCGTAACTGGGGTTTTTTTTTTTTTTTAGATTGTCTGGCTAGAACTGGGAAAACATTTCTTTACTCAACTATACTACATGCCATACGAGGCAAGGGAGATAGTGTTACTCTTGTTGCATATACAGGTATTTCAGCAATTCTGTTAGCAGGAGGCAGAACTGCTCACTCTGTTCAAGATACCTCTGCTTCTGAATGCAACTTCAACATGCAATTTAAAGCTGAACACAGGAAGCTAAGGCATTTCTACCATCAAAACACTAGTTTTGATTGTCTGTGGGATGAAGTACCAGTGACTCATGTTCACGCCTTTTAAGCAGTAAACAGACTACTACACAATCTGACAGGATTAGACAAGTCTTTTGGAGGGAAGTTATACTACTAGGCAGAGATTTTAGGCAAGTCCTACTGGTGATCGAGGCTCCAGATCACTAACAGTTGCCAGTTGTATAAAGAAAAACTTAGGCTATGGACCCAATTCCATGTACTGAAACTTATATGTAATATGCGAACAATAGCAAGCAAGAAGGAATTTTCAGACTGGCTATTAGAAGTAGGCGATGGGAGAAGTGGTGCAACTATAAGCCTACAGCCTGTTTCTCAAACACACAAGACCCTGTAGAACAACTCTTTGGTGACATTAACTTTCACACTGTTACAGCTCAGCAACTCAAAGGCAGAGCAATACTAAGTGTTACATACGGGGATTCTTTGGAACTGAACAAAGTGTTAGACCGTATTCCCAGAGAAGTAACTGTTTACAGAAGTGTGGATATTGTAGCAAGTGATGAACAAAGTGAGCATGTGGCATACCCTGAAGAATTTCTCAACAGCTTTAATACCAACAGGAATGCCTCCTCACAAGCTAAAACTGAAAGTAGGTGCTGTAATCATGCTACTGTGGAATCTTATGCCATCAAGGGAACTCTGCAATGGAACAAGATTGATAATTATGCATCTATAAAGAATCAGAGGCCCACGTAAAAGATGGATTGAACTTAGATGCTGTTCTCATACCATGAATACCTCGTATTCTATCTGATACAAATATGCTTTTCAAATTCAAAAGAAGACAGTTACGTATGCGTTTAGCATTTTCAATGACCATCAAGTCACAGGGACAGGCTTTTAAAGAATATGCTTATACCCTCCCAAACCTGTATTCAGTCATGGGCAACTATATGTTGGTCTCTCAAGAGTTAGATCAATGGACTCATTAAGTATTGTATCTGAGAAGAATGAAATTTTTAATTGTTTATAATGAAATTTATGAATAAATAAATAAAATGTGTTATTTAATTAATAACCTTTAAGACATGATGCTGATGGCATATGCTACACCGGGTACAACTAGTTTTTTAGATTCAAGCTAATTTTTGTGAGGTAGAGAAGCGGCAACAGAATAAGGAAGTGTTAAAAGGTAATTGAAAACATTGGTTAACTCTGGAGCATGGGTTCTAAGACCAAGTGGAGAAATGTCAGAAGGACCTGAAGACTTCTTATCATCAAGATTGTTCAGGATCCTTCTAAATTTACAAGTTAATCTGTAATAGTACCAGAAATAAGGTTAGGGAGGCCGATGTTGCATATGAGAAAGCATTGGCTAAGAGAGCAAAGAATAGGAATCCTCGTCCGATCTGATTAGCTTTATGATGTTGGAAATTCATAATAACCCAGCTGATGTTGTGGATGAATTGAATGGGTATTTTGCATCAGTCTTTACTGATGAAAGATCCTTCATAGTGAGAAGAGGTTGTGCAAATGAGGCTGAGCCATATAAAATTAGTGATTTCGTAATTACAAATGATTGTTTATTAAAAAAACTTTTGAGCATAAAGGCAAGTAATGCTCCCGGAGTCAATGGCATATATCTGATAGTTTTGAGGGATAGTGCCAGGGAGCGTATTGAACCATTGACATTGATTACGAGAATATCTTTGGACTCTGGGGAGATTCCTTTGAATTGGAGAAGTGTCAACGTATCGCCAATACATAAAGGTAGTTCTAAGAGTGAAGTTGATAATTAGAGACCAATCAGTCTGACTTCAGTGGTAGGAAAAATCTTAGAGGCAATAATTAAGAGTGCAATCCAGGGACATTTATATAGATATGGCATTCCAAAAGATGCATCTATACGGTGACACAATATGGTTTTGTTAAGGGAAATTCATGTTTAACTGACAGTAGCTATTTTGATATAGTTATTCATGAGCTGAATGTAGGGAAAATTTTCGACTTAAGTTTATTTGGATTTTTGCAAAGACTCTATCCCTCATGAGAGGTTACTGTATAAACTTGAACAGGTGGGGATTACTGGTAAGATTCTAAGATGGATTGCTGAGTGGCTGCAGGGCAGAAGGTTGTGATTAATGAATATTCTTCAGATTGGTGTGTTTTTTTTTGTTTTTTTTTTTGTTAGTTGTTGGCGCATCGGCTTCTGTGGCCATAATGCACCTCCCAAAGTTTTTTTTTGCATTTTTACTGTGATCCAAGCCCGAGGGGGGATTTGAGCCCACAACCTTTGGGTTGCCAGGCAGGCACTTTACCCACCAGGCTAGCCCAGTTTGCTCAGATTGGTGTAACATCAGGAGTGGGGTCCTTCAAGAATCAATTCTTAGACTACTGTTTCTCATTTTTATAAATTACATTGATGAAGGGATAGAAGGCGTGATATCAAAATTTGCAGATGATATAAAGGTTGGTAGAGTTGTTAATGACCAGTGCCAGGCAGCACTCCTTCAGGAAGACTTGAACAGGTTTCAGGAATGGTCAGAAAAGTGGCAGCTAAGTTTTAATGCAGCAAAATGCAAGTTCTTACATTTGGAGAAGAGCAACCCCAAAATAAATTATACACTTTGTGGAATTGAATTAAAAACAGTAGAGGAAGAAGGGGATCTGGAAGTTACGATACGGGCAGACATGAAGTTTTCTGAACAGTGTAAACAGGCAGCCAGAAAAGTCCATAGTCTCCTATCGATGATTTATCAAATGTTATCCTCTAAAGATAGGGAAGTCATAATCCCATTGCATATGGCAATTGTAAGACCGCATTTGGAATACTGTGTTAAAGTATGGAGGCCTCATCCGAAAAAAAGACATTGAGCTTCTTGAAAGGATCCAAAGGCAAGCAACTCGAAAGGTGAGATTAACAAAAAGACAACTGTAGGAGGAAAGACTGATTATGTGGTCTGCAGAGCTTGGCAACCAGGCACCTCAGAGGTGACCTGACAGGGTTATAAAGCACTGAGAGGATTAGTAAAACGAAAGAAAGTGAAATTTTCACTGTTATAAATAATTCCAGAACTCATCATCATCATCATCATCAGCCATTTTCAATCCACTGCAGGATGAAGGCCTCTCCAGCAACTTTCCAGTTCCTTCTGTTTTGAGCACTGGCCATCCATTTACTACTCAAAAACTCATGAATTTCATCTATCCATTTCCGCCTTTGTCTTCCAGGTTTTCTTCTAGCTCCTCTTGACTGTTATTAAACAGTCATTATTTTATTATTTGACCTCTTGACTGTTATTATTTTAATAACAGAATGGTACCCATTCTGTTATTAAAATAACAGAATGGGTACCATTCTGTTATTTTCTTAGTCCATCTGTCATCATGTCTTCGAGCTATGTGTCCTGCCCAAGACCATTTTAGTTCTTTAGTTTTGATAAGAATGTCCTTTACTTGAGTTTGCTGCCTAATCCATGTGTTTCTCTTCTTATCTAACAGTCTGATTCCCAATATAATTCGTTCCATTCTTCGCTGTGTAGTTCTTAGCTTCTCTTCCATTCTTTTGGTGAGTGCCCAAGTTTCACTTCCATAAGTCATGGTGGGGAGTATACATTGATTCATTATTTTACGTTTCAGACAAACTGGGATATTGCTCTTCAGTATGTGACTATATTTCCTGAATGCTATCCATCCAAAATTTATTCTTCTCTTGACTTCCAGCCATTTATCATTATTACAGCTAATAACTTGTCCCAGATAAGTATATGACTCCACCTTTTCAATTACTGCTCCTTCAATCATTATTTCCCTTTCCGTGGCATACTTGTTCATCATTACTTTTGTTTTAGCCATATTCATCTTTAGTCCAAAATCCTTACTAACTGTGCATAACTGATTAAGATTTTCCTCTAATTCTTTGGGATCGTGGCTTATGACCACAATGTCATCTGCAAATCGTAAATGGTTTAGGTACTCTCCGTTCACATTGACTCCTTTCTGCGACCAGTCTAATCTTCTGAAAGTTTCCTCAAGGGCAGCAGTAAACAGCTTCGGAGATATTGTGTCTCCTTGTCGAACTCCTTTCTCGATTTTAAATTTCCTACTGTCTTTGTCTAGTCTAATAAAGGATGTAGCACTCTCATATATTTTCTTCAAAATCATAATATATGGAGTATCTATGCCTTGTCTTTCCAGTGCCCGAAACATTGCCTTATGCTGTATGGAGTCAAATGCCTTTTCATAATCCACAAATGCCAGGCATAATGGTGTTTTATATTCATTTGCTTTCTCCATTAGCTGTGATATTACGTGAAGGTGATCCATAGTTGAGAATCCTGTCCTAAAGCCAGCTTGCTCTTTCGGTTGATTCTCATCAAGTATTCTTTCTAATCTGTTAGTAATCACCCTTGTGAACAACTTGTAGATATGGGATAACAAGCTAATTGGTCTATAATTTCCAATTTCTGATTTATCTCCTTTCTTATGCAGCAAAACTATGATTGCAAAACTAATTCCAGAACTAGGTACCATAAATTCAAGGGGTTGAGATTTAGATTATATTGTAGGAAGTTTTCTTTTAGCCAACAAGTTGCCCTCTCAGGAAGTTGGGGCTGACAGTTTAAATAAATTCCAAGGTCAGCTGGATAGTTACCTGCATGAGGAGGGAAGCATATAATTTGTATTCTCTTGTCTATTGGGCTTTTTTTTTTTTTTTTCTTTTTTTTTTTTTATTAGTGCAGCAAAAGCCTATGGCTTCCTTGCACTATATGGTGAATACCATTACTACATGACCTTGTATTGGAAGACAAAGGGAGGTATTGAATAGAACCTTTGGCATGTTAGGAAATTTACCAAGATCACCATTGCAAGAGTAACGGTGAATGTAAGATGCTAACAGTGAGCTTGGTGTAATAGAGATGGATTTATGAACAGGCAGTTGTGACCAATAGCTTTGTACAGAGATCAGAATGCTTGACTACCAGTTAGATGAGAAGCAAATTGTCCACTCTTACCATGTTCAGAATTGAATTTAGATTGATTAATAACCTTTTTACAGTTATCACAAGCTTTTATTGTAGGCAGAAAATTAAGCTGCAGATTTCGATATGAGCCAATTGCATTATGCTGGTTTCTTAAATTGAGAGGAGCTTAGGGTGGAATGAATAATAAATCCTCATAAGAATAATTTCACTGATGTGAATTGATTAAATAGAGATGATTTAAAGCAGCAGCCTTTAAATCAATTAGTTCAACCAACGAAAAGAGGAATAGAAATCATGCAGATAATTCCATTTCTCACTCTTATGTCAAATGCCATGAGGGCTGACAGTGGCCAAGGGAGAGGGGCTCCACTGGAGAAGAAACCATCATCAAGTTGTGAACTGAAGTACATAGAAGAAAGCTAATGTTAAGGGTTGTAAGTGAGGAAAAGATCGAGTGTTAGATTGTGGTGAAGGTTGCCATATACAGGGTGATTCACTACCAGTGTGACAAACTTGCAGGAGGTGTAGGGGGCACAAAGACGAATCGGAATCACGTAGCATTGCAGGGTCCGAAATGCCTTTGTCATGTGGTAGAGGACATTGAACGGGAGGTCACGTGAACAGCGATCCCGCTGGAAGTCAGCATTTGCAAACCGGTTCCCGAGGCAGTAGGATGGACGAGTATTCAAACGTTGAACTGGCCGACATGCACCTCGCGTATGGAGCTGCGGACTGTAACGGGCGCGCCGCTCTGCGCTTGTACCAGGAACATTTCCCGCACAGGCGTGCTCCTCATCATACGATTTTCGCACGTGTGCACAGAAGGTTACGTGAGACTGGTTGTTTCACGAGAGGTACAATGAATCGAGAGTGGACGACGAGGATGCCAGACAATGAGGAGAATGTCCTACGTCTTGCAGAAGGCAATCCGAGTAAGAGTACTCGAGCGATAGGCCAACGATTGGGTATTTCCCAATCCACTGTATGGAGGATACTGTCAACAAACCAAATGAGTTCATACCATCTGCAATGCATCCAATCATTGGAGCCTGCTGATTATCCACTCCGGAGGACTTTTGCTACTTGGTTTCTTCAACAGAAACGGTTCGCAAATGCTGACTTCCAACGGGATCGCTGTTCACGCGACCTCCCGTTCAACGTCCTCTACCGCATGACGAAGGCATTTCAGACCCTGCAATGCTATGTGATTCCTGTTCATCTTTGTGCCCCCTACACCTCCTGCAAGTTTGTCGCACTGGTAGTGAATCACCCTGTATATCTTAATAGATATATTATTATATATTGGTATTAACAGCCCCCAAGCATATGCTCAAAAACTGTATATGTGTCGTCTGTAGAAGTAGGTGTTTGCATGCTGATTTGTATGAATCCTCACACAAACACTAACACTTACTTTTACAGCCTCAATCAAAGAGAACTTTTAGAAATTACTTCAGTCCAGTTGTTGACAGGAATCAAATTCAAACCTCTCCAAATGAATGCCAGAGTGTGATGTATCTATCTGACTTAATCTCCCACAGAAAATATATCCCAGTAGATAAATTAATAAGTTAAGTTATGCCAGATTTTTTGTAATAGTAAGAACTTCAACATCTCTACCAGCTGGGTTAGTGCAACTAGAAAAATTAAAGCTAACTGGAGTTGTTAATATTAAAATCACCGAGGTAGATTTTTAATGTTCAGAGAACAACAGAGGAACAGAAGAACCTCTGACAAGAAATCAGAGCAGACGTGCACAAGTACCACCTTTAAAACAAAACAAATTGTAGAGTAAATAATTGAGATAAATGAGATGAGCGACAGTTGAGTTGACCATTAGCTGAGATTCTATCAGAAAAAATAATGGGAATTGCAGATGGAAATGGACATCACTAAAATTGGGACCGAGACCACTCATTTGTGAAATGAATTAGAAAGTTTTTTTGAAGGTTTAGATCTTTTTACATATAAATTTGTTCCAATATTTTGGTCATTTGTGAGCAAAGGTTGAAATAATGAATTAAAGGTTGGGGAACATATTGTATGAATATGTGAACATTTTAAATATGGCATACATATAGAAATATACTCATTTCCTTGACATAAAACATTGACTCAACATTTCTTCCTACATATGCAGTACTCATACTCTCTCCAGTCACAGCTAGCAATTAGAGGTAGCAGGATTATACACTAGCTGATCTGGATGCCTCTTAAAGTTACAGTAGGTTCAGACTGCTTAGGGCCTGTGAAAAACTTTGATGCTAGCCCCTGAAAAAAGAAGTATTGTACCTTGCAGTGATGCCCATCATAACCTCAAAAGGCATAACTCATGCTGCACAATGGAAGAGATTAGAAGCTACTGGAACTTTTCTCTTGAAACAAAACATGGTTTTTACCACTTCAAAATCCCCATTAATTAAAGTAGTGAAATTGCACTGGGTGATAAGAGTAATCTGCCACTCAGTATTGCTTAGTATCTGCAGAGTATCATCAGGACTAGTGTGTGATGTGGACAACCAGTGGTTCACACTAAAGTGGTCCCCTCCAGCATGGTATGGTGAAATATTTGAAAAGAATCAGGCCTCAGATATCATCACAAAAAAAATGTCTGCAAGAAACCTAAGAAATCAGTGTAAAGGAGGTGCAATATTTAATTATCTATAATATTATTGAAGGCTAGAAAATGGAATCATTTTAAGAGCATACTTGATTAAAAGTAAAACAAGTAACATATAGGGCATATTTTAACAAAGTTTTCATATTTTCCAGATGTACACACCCATGCTTTACAATGCACATTTTGGGAAAATATATTTTATATCACATATTTGAAACACAAATTCACAAGTGCTTATTAAACAAAATGTCAGTGTGGAATGAAGTTTTTGCTCGTGGTAGAAAGCTAAAAACTCATCAGTACTAATGTTATGGTCTGAACTTTCACTCTCTTCAAAAACTGTATCATCTTCAGTGTCATCAACAGCATTGCTGATTCCACATCTCTTGAAAAGCTGTCTTGTTTCAGTAACTTCCATGAATTTTTCACTCAATCATGCACCTATGAAATTGTTGCTTCATTTGTCTTGTTGGCATAAAATTGTGATTTGGTACTTCTGTCTGTTTGGTCCATTCCTTGTGTATGTATGCTTTAAAGTGTTCCTTAATTGAAATTCAGTGGCTGCAGTTGGCTAAGGCCTCCCAGAATCATCTAACTGTTCAGCAGACATCCTTTTTGTTGCTTCCATTACTTGTAGCCTGAACTGGGCACACTATAAAAGAGCTTGAATTTTCAGAAGGTCATGTGAACATTTTGACCATACTTTCTCTAGCCACAGATAGAGGAGAAAAAGAATAATCACTACTTGTACCTTCAGACCATGAAATGTGGCAATTTTAGCCAACATTTTCCAGTAAAAAAAAAAAAGTGCATCTTATAAGTTTGAAAAATAAGAAAAGCTACTACGTGATAAGTCATATATTATGAATAATAATAAATAACATTAATTAAATTTTGTGATGCCTATGACTATATTTTATACCCACAGTTGCTCAGTCTTCATAATTAATTTCTTCTCTGCCATTTCAACTAATCTTACCTCTATATTTTGCTTCAAGAGAGTCCATTTTTTTCTTTATTATGTCATTGTTTCTGAAGTACAGTTTAAGAATACCATATGCAAATAGCATGCAGTTGCTTATAGGTTAATATGATCTGGTTTTTAAGAAGCTAGATAACAATTGTAATTTGAAGGAGAATTGTAATTTATGCGTCTGTAATGTACACTCATCATTTCTACTACCAAGGTAGTTTTAATGCGTTGTTTTAATTATATCTCATATTGTGAATACCTTCACAACGAGTTGCCATGGTATTGCACTACCTCGAATAAGTAACACTTCACCTATGGAGAAGATTATTGTTACTTATTCTTGGCAGATATCACCACCCAACAGGATACCTACCCGCCCACCGAAGAGGGGCCAAAAAGCCTTGAAATGTGGGTGGTGGTATCCGCTGAGAATAAGTAAGAATAGTCTTCTCCATAGGCGAAGCATTACTTATTCGAGGTAGTTCAATATCATGGCAACTCATTGTGAAGGTATTCACAGTATGAAATATAATTAAAATAATGCATTAAAACTAGCTTGGTAAATGTGTGTGCATTACCCATGCATAAACAAACTACTTTATATTCTTAGGCATTTAGCCAAGAAGTATCTTTTAAATTGTAATTTGATCATAATACAGTAAATTTTCAGAATAACGGCACCTTCAGGGATTCAAGGTGCCGTTATTTCAATTTTTCTGTAATATTATACTTTAGAAACTGTACTTTAGAAAGTTTTATTTTTAATATATTTAATGCAGAAATAGAGAGATTAAGAATGCAATTTTATTAACTGCACATAAAAAACAAACACATTTACAGTTCAATGTCATATTCTGCCATTAATACAATCCTGTTTACGCCCTGTTTATTTTCTGTATTATATATTAAGTTTAGTCTGCATGGGTAACACAGTGGTATCATTACCATCCTCCACACACCAGATGGAAAAGGCCGGATTCAAATCTTGTTGATGACGCAAGGGACTTTTATGAGTGTTTATACTCCATGGCTGAGTTAATCGGTTTCAGGCATAGATAGCAAGGTTTCCCCCAGAGAAATGAGTTTTTTTCTGTTATTCATGCAGCAAAACAGGCAAATTGACCAGAGAACACTTGCAATTTACAGACACAATACACTTGAATTAACTTTCCGAATGACCCCTAATGTAATAGTTTGGATTATATCAAGTTTGTCACAAACTGTAATGTTGTCCTTCTTTTCTTCTCTGTATAATGTTTATTAACTTAGAGTGATAGTGAGGGGTTTTTAATTTAAAATAAATGTAAAACAGCCGTACAATCCATGATATCAGTACAGAATTCACTTCCAAAATGGCGAATGTAAACATCGGATCTCGATGTGCCCTTAGCTCAAATGTTCCTTAATTTTGGGTGCTGTTATTTCAACAGTCTACTGTAGTTGTTAAATGCTTTTTCTGAAATACAGTTTAACCTTCTAATGAGCATACTTAATTATTTTCTGTTATACACTTATATAGATATTTTTATTTACATTTTTAAAAAGCTGCATATTTGAAAGCATTGATTATGATAAGAAATCGCATCAAGAAAGTTATGAAAAAAGATGGTTTGGAAAAGGTGGAACGATATACGCTCAACTGTTCTTAAATCCATCTGTAGGGTTCAATTTCTTTTAAATTTTTGTATATATTTTCAGAAATGTTTAGCATTTTGAAGTTATAGTCCACTTTTGGTATTTTTATTAAAGAAAATTGATAAAATATGATAAATTACCATTTTTGATTTGTTTTGTTTTTGCAGATATTTCTTGATCATAGGCCAAAAGAAGAGGTCAAAATGTTGGTATCAGCAAAAACAAATGGTGCTACACCTCTTGTAATGGCTTCTCGTAATGGCCACTTGGAAGTGGAAGAATATCTTTTGGAAAAGTGCAATGCTGATATTGAACAGGTAGATGTATCACAGATTCACTATGAAGTATCATTTTTCATTTCAAACTTAATTTTCATTTTCCATGTCTTTAAATGCAATTTTTCTGTTCATGTGGGTTCTTGATCTGGCAACAGAAAACCCATTGTTATTAATCCCAGTATTGCCACCAGAGAGTAAAAATAAAAGTTTCTGACATATCTATATCAAAGGCTTGTATCAAAAATAAAACAGCCATCAGTTGTCAGTTATGTCTAAAAGATTGTTAGTACATATAAAAAATTAAAATTCATTAGCAATTAGCTTAAATTATTTATTTTCTGTAGTTCTTCCATATAAAGCAAAGTCTAAATCAATGCTAAAATGATTAAAATCCAGTACAGCACTAGTTTTGATCTAACAGTTTGAAATATGGTTTCTTGGAGGATCCCCTCTTCATAGTGGGGGAGATGGGATTCTCCAAGGAACCATTTTTCAAATATGGAACTGTGATCAACTCCACACAAAAGATTAAAAAACTTTTTTCAATGTCATGATTTTCCACCTAATCTGTATTGGCACAATTTCCATGTTCAAGTATAACTGGTGATGAGAAGTCATTAGAGGCAGGTGAAGCTTACAGTTTATCTACCAACGAAGGAAGTGCTCATCTAATAGTTCTGGTTGAATGACATTCTTTGGAACAGTAGACCAGATAGTTGCAGCACAGACCCTTAAGCTTTGCTAATTCTTGCATTGTGATAGTTATGCGTCTGTCTTCAGTTCATTGATGTTGGACCAGTAGGAAGAGGAAAGCATGTTTGAAGACCAGGCACAGGACCTGCCAATAACACCAACAAAAGGCAAGATGGACTTGTATGATGGGTGTCTCTGGTGAATAGTTACATTTCTGCCCAGATTAGGAATACTGTTATTCCCCTTTTGACCAAAGCACAGCTCATAGTCATTTGCTGGAAGTGGGGCTGTGATCTTGTTCCATTGAACCATTTGCCTCTCACTCCTACTCCTTCTGATAAGTCTTCAGTTGTGTCACAAGGACTGACTGGAGGCTGGAATGGCATTCAGTACTATTTAGTGAAGAGAGCCATTGCATCTTTGTTAGATGAATGACTGAGGATCAGAAGATGCCAGAGGTAAGAGTAAGTAGACTGTATAGTGGGGGAAGATCACCAACTCACAGCGTAGTGATTTCCAATAAAAAGCAGCTCCTACGTGAGGAGGGTAGTATAGCAACCCACTATTACATCGAAAATTTCATAAACTTAGTAGTCATCTTGTTTATGGTGCATATGGATAATGCAAAGTTCTTCAAGACATGAATAGCACCCCATGGCCTGTAAGGTCACCAAAGCTGTCCCCAATCAATCATGTCTGAGATATGGTTGGAAGGCACCTGATCGATCTCATGTGCACACTTTTGAGAGATCAAAAGTGCAGGTATCAATATTCGATCATCTCTCAATTGAAAGCTCAAGTGGAACAGGTCTGGAATGACCTACCACAAGATGACACTCAACATCTCTAAAACTGAATGTGCACATGAGTCAGTGCTTGTATTCAAGCACAGCAGTAATTGCATCCAGTATTGATTTTTTTCAACAGTGTAAACATTTATCGCTATCTCGAATAAAATTGTTGCTAATCATATATAAATCATCATCATCATGAACATGATCCAGCTTAGGTCTTTGAAGACCTGTTCTGTTGTAGCTCTTGGAGGTGGTCTTGATCTTGCTATCGTTTCAGATGGCCCACCTCTCTCTTGCCTTTTGGGTTGTAGTTAAATGCTAATTTTGGGATCCAATTTAGGTTCATTCCTTCTATGTGATTGATCCATTTTTTCTGATACTGTTTTATGTCATCTACAATATTGTCTACTTTTAATTTATCACGAATATCTTGAATTCTTCAGTGGTCTAGCCTTCTAAAGCCTAATAATGGTCTTAAAAATCCCATTTATGCTGCTTCTAGTTTTTCTCAATCTTTCTTATTTATTACCCAAGTCTCACAACTGTAAAAGAGAGCTGATTTTGAAGTAATGTTATGTAGTTGTAATTTTGTTTTTGCCATTTGTTTTCCAGTGGCATTTAATCGTTCCATTTGTTTTATTATATTTTTATAGTTTAGTGTGGTTGTCTTTCCCTTTTGATATTCAATTTTCCAAATAAGTGAAATTGGATATTTGTTCTATTATTTTGTCATCAATAACAATTTTGACTCTCTGTATGTTTTTTCCACATAATCCTATTGATTTTGTTTATGAGGTGGTCTTCATCTCATATTTTTTGCCTATTTTTATTCACTTTGTTAACTGCTATCTGTAGTTCATCTTCCAGTTTTGAAATTATGACTTTATCACCAGCATATAATTAGTTTTGATTTTATTCCTGTTTTTCAACTGTATTCTGTTAACTGTTTGCAGTGCCATCAATGATATTGATGAAGTTATATCAGGCTTAATGTCCAAGTTTGCAGATGATACAAAGGTTGGCAGGGTTGTTAATAACAGCAATGACAGTATGCTGCTGCAACAAGATTTGGAAAAGTTGGGTAGATGTGCTGAGAAGTGGCAACTGAAGTTTAACATTGAAAAATGCAAAGTACTGCATATGGGTACCCCAGAGAAATGATTACACTCAGGATAGTGGAGAATGAAAGAGACCTGGAGGTATTCAGTCAGATATGAAGTTTTCTGTGCAGTGCAAACAGGCTGCCAGAGTAGGTCATGGGGTCTTGTCAATTGATATACAGGAATTTTCCAATAAGGAGGTGATTATCCCCTTGTATAAGGCAATTGTCAGGTCACACCTTGAGTACTGCATACAGGTCTGGAAGCCTCATTTTAGGAAGGATGTAGAGTTGCTAGAACGAGTACAGAGAAGGGCAACAAGACTGGTGAAGGGAAATGAAGGGGGTGCTCTTATGAAGAATGGCTTAGGTTCTGCAAATTGCAGCATCTGGAGACTGGGCACCTGCAAAGCAATCTGATTGAGGTGTATAAGGCCTTGAATGGATTGTGAAGGCTCAGTGCTGATGGGATTCTTCCTCTTGCTCAGATTATAAACCTGAGGAAAGACAGTTGTAGAATATGTGTGGAAGTTTGCCTTTAGCCAGTGGGCAGTTGATTGCTGGAACAAACTTCCATCTGTTGTTGTGGAAGTCGATAGCTTAAATAAATTCAAAGCAGCACTAGACAAATATTTGGAACGAATTGATCAGTGAAATAGAAAGGGTTTTTT
The DNA here is from genome assembly GCF_048544385.1 of Mastigoproctus giganteus. NCBI lineage: Eukaryota > Metazoa > Arthropoda > Arachnida > Uropygi > Thelyphonidae > Mastigoproctus > Mastigoproctus giganteus. Next base: position 15,153,914 of record NC_143575.1, read on the forward strand.
TTGACTGATGCTGTATAAGCTTGCTTTCTTGCATCCTGTGCCTCTAATGGTATGTTAGGCATCCAGGCCTAGGATGCCATTTGGGTAGGGGCACTTTGCAGTCGTGTGGATCATTTAAAAGGGCACCAAATACTTGATTTGCCTAGGGTGCAAAAATATCTCACGACGGCACTGACTTTCCATTCTTTAATAATTTTACTGATGTAAATGTTAAATACATTTGGTGGTAGTCTACATCCTTGTTTGACTTTTTTATTGGTGCTAATTGGGTCTTATAGTTGACCATTAGAATATTTTATGCAAACCTTTGAGTTTTTATATTGGCTTTGTATCACTTTCCAGTTGGGTTGGGATATTTTCTTCATGTAAAATCTGCCAAAGTTTTTGCTAGTTTACATTGTCAATGTGCTTTTTCATAATCAATAAATAGAAGAAATGTTGATAGGTTAAATTCTCTTCTTTTCTCCAAAATCATTTACAAATGAATAAGTTAATTCCATGTAAGGATTTTATTTCAGTTAAAAAATTTAATTGTTTATTCATTTAATCTTTCTTAACCCTGAGCCAGCTGCACAGGGTGTAAGCGATCCTAAAGGGCTTGGAGTGGAAAATTTATGAATTTGAATGTTAGTCAGGATAGTACGTGCTAAAGGCAGTTAATGTACATGACATCTATGTATGATGAACTAGAATGCCATTCTGATGTCCATTCCAGTCACTGAATTTTCTCCACAGTACATTGTTAAAAACAAAATGCCATGTGAGTTGATGAAGATCTTACATACATTTATGTCAGTTATTCCTTTAAAATTGGATAGCTGCTTTTTTTTTTTTTTTAAATCCTGCACTGCAAAAGTATTTTTTCTCTGAAGTACGATCATTGATATTCTCTGATATTAGATGCATACATGCAGTGTTGTAAATAAAAATTTACAGCATGTTACTTGCATATGGAAATGATGTATTTTGTGTTAATAGTTTACCACTACATATTTTTGTCTCTCAGAACAAATTAGAGGTGTGTGTAAATTCTGCATGACTATCTCCATATATCACAAAATTCTTGAGGAAGGAGGTAAAATTTAAAGGTAGTATATACTCTATAACAATACCATATACTGTGTACAGTAGCAAATTTTTGTTATAATCCTTTAATTTTCATTATAATAACGTTTGAATGTAGTTGGTTTTGGCACCCTTTTCAAAGTAGGAAACTATATGCGAGTCACTAGACCCAGTTCAGACAGAATTTCATTGTGTACATTTTCAAATTATCCGTGTTGAAAGGATAAAGATAATATAATTACTAGGCATTCTTTTAAGATTGACATTTCTTTACATTGCATTCACTATAACTTTGTTATTGTCATTTGTTTACATTTAATGGTTTGAACTGTTATTTCCATTTGTTTACATTTAATGGTTTGAACTGTTATTTCCATTTGTAACCATTTACACTGACTTTTTGAGGTGCCTCCTAGCCAGGTGGGAAGGAGTAACAGTGCGTAGCACACACTTCTTGATTAGACTGGTGTTCGAGCCCGTCACCACCAAATACGGAGGATGCGGAAAGGTCAGGGAATGACCACCGCATATTCCCGGAGCAATATGGCCTTAGTTGCTAATGCTCCTAAAAACCAAATAACAATAACACTGACTTTTAGTCATTAAAAATGTTTACAGATGTAAACAAGTTCAACTATTAGTCCTGGGGTTCTGATTGAAAAGAGTCCAGATAAGGCTTTGCCTCCCTTCTCTCTCTCAGAAAGGAGGACTGGGTATCCCCAAACATTAATTCTTGTACCCAGGCTGCCCGAATTCTAGTTGCTGACCTTGGGTATAACTGTTGGTAAAATAATCTTACATCTACTGATCAACACAAATATATGCAAAATTTAAAAAATATATATTTAATAAACTATTAAAACCAGAATGGTAAAATACACTAAAAAAGATAAAAACCAGTATAATGGCTAAAAGCAATAAAATACACAAAATAAAGGAATAGCTTTGAGTTGAGGTAGGGTGCATATTTCTCATCCCCAAAATAAACAGTATTTTCTCTTATGATACTCTTCAAATTATTGACTGCTCTTACAATTTCTGCCCATTTTTGTGGCCAGAAACACTGCATATTTTTACTTATAATCCCAGTATTATCTGCAATGAAGGGATTTATATCTACTCCATAAAGGGTAGAGATATAAGGGGATGTGAAAGTTCCCTTCACTTCCTATTTCTTTTCTGCCTTTATTTCATTTATTTATTTATTTTTTGTCCATCCTTCATTGTGCAAGATCATGTCACAATGCTGTCATGAAATGATTTCTGTTATTCATCACATGACATGACATTGAACTGTTTGAATTGTTAACATGCCATACACTTCAGAATCAAGAAAGAATCATTTGCCTTGAAAGCTGCATCTCTGTATGATTTATTTTATCACTTTTAGCTTGTTTCTAACTTTTTTATTGTATTTTCTGTTATAATATAGGTGTGTGCTCTCTCTCTCTTATACTTTATAAATTTGCTCTTCTTGGACTAATGTTATTAGCAGCTTTCCCGAGGGTTTGGTGCTCAGCCCATTGTTGTTTTCTACATTTATTAATGATATTGATGAACATATAATAAGCTTATTGGTTGTTTTCAGATGATGCAAAGGTTGGTAGGGTGGTAATCACAATAATCAGGGAATGCTACTACAAAAAGGTCTAGACAAATTAGGCAGATGAGCTCAGAAGTGGTAATGGTAATTGAAGTTAAATATTGACAAATGTATGGTAGCAGAAATCTCAGATTAATTAACCAACTGTGTGATACCACACCCAGAATGGTGGAGAATGAAAAAGATCTAGGGCTAATTGTGTAGTCTGCTATGACAGCATATGGGGCTTTGTCAGTGATATACAGGAATTTTGACATAGCGGGGATAAGTAGGTGATAAAGCTGCTATATTGTTGTTGTTTGGTTTTTAGGAGCATTAGCAACTAAGGCCATATTTCTCCGGGGATATGCAGTGGTCACAGGCTTGAACCCCGGTTCAAGCCTATGACCACCTATGCACTGCTGCTCCTGCCCACCTGGCTACGGAGGTGCCCCTGTTGTATAAGGCAATGGTTAGGCCACACCTTGAGTGTTGCATACAGGTCTGGAAGTCTCATTGTAGGAAGAACATGGATTCTATATTTATTAATGATATTGATGAAGGTATAATAAGCTTAATGGTTGTTTTCAGATGATGCAAAGGTTGGCAGGGTGGTAATCACAATAATCAGGGAATGCTACTACAAAAAGGTCTAGACAAATTAGTCAGCTGGGCTCAGAAGTGGTAATGGTAATTGAAGTTAAATATTGACAAATGTATGGCAGCAGAAATTCATGCATTAAGAAATTGCAGATAAAGGAACCACTAGGTGACACTCTGATCACCATCAAGGGTAAAGGGAAGGGTTTTTGTTTTCATAAAGGTGACTACAGTGGTCTCAGACAGTTTAAATTCTATACAGTGGGATCAATTGATGTTACCAACAGTGAATTCTAAACGAGAGTCCTTCAGGGACTTAATCTTGGTGGCTACTAGGCTTTTCATACCAACTAAGAAATGCTGTTCAAGGTTTAGGTCTAAATGGATGTTGGATGAATTAATCATATATTTGGATTTCAGGAAAGCTTTTGCTGTTGCACATGGAAGACTGCTGTACAAATTGGAGCAATATAGCATTAAGGGCAAGTTACTGTACTGGATAAAGGGATGATTGAGTAGGAGACAGCAGAGTGATAATAAATGGACACTACTCTATGTGGACTAATGTTATTAGCGGAGTCCTCCAGGGTTCGGTGCTGGGCCCATTGTTGTTTTGTATTTATCAATGATATTGATGAAGGTATATCAGGCTTAATGTCCAACTTTGCAGATGATACAAAGGTTGGCAGGGTTGTTAATGACAGTAAAGGCAGTATGCTATTGCAACAGGATCTAGAAAAGTAGGCAGATGGGCTGAGAAATGGCAACTGAAGTTTAACATTGACAAATGCAAAGTACTCCATATGGGTAGTAGTAACTCAAGAGAAATGTACCAACTGTGTGGTACTACACTCAAGGAAGTGGAGAATGAAAAAGACCTGGGGGGAAATTGTGCAGTCAGAGATGAAGTTCTATGAGCAGTGCAGACGGGCTGCCAGAGCAGGTCATGGAGTTTTGTCAATGACATGTAGGAACTTTGCTAGCAGAGACAAGGAGGTGATTATCCCTTTGTATAAAGTAATGGTCAGGCCACACCTTGAGTACTGTATACAGGTCTGGAGGCCTCATTTTTGAAGGGATTTAGAGTTGCTAGAACGAGTACAGAGAAGGGCAACAAGATTGGTGAGAGGAACAAAGGAGTGCGCTTATGAAGAAAGGCTTAAGTTCTACAAGTTACAGCATCTGGCGACTAGGCACCTGCGTGGTGTATAAGGCCTTGAATGATTTGAGCAGGCTCAATGCTGACGAGATACTTCCGCTTGCTTAGATTAAGAACCTGAGGGACATAGATTCAAATTGAGGAAAAGCAGTTGTAGAATAGATGTGCGGAAGTTTGCCTTTAGCCAGCGGGTGGTTGATTGCTGGAACAGACTTCCATCTGTTGTTGTGGAAGTTGATAGCTTAAATAAATTTAAGGCTGAGCTAGACAAACATTTGGAGTGACCGGATGGGTGAAATGGGAAGGTTTTTTTTTTTTTTTTTTTGTGTTTTGGCTGATGCTGTATAAGCTTGCTTTCTTGCATCATATTCCTCAACTAATACTAATGCTAATCTATTGGAACAGGTGCAGAGAAGAGTGACATGATTAGTAAGGGGAGATAAATGCTGATGTAGTCCTTCCCCTTGCTCAGACTACACGCGAAGATGCATAAATTCAAATTAAAGAATGGTTGCAAGAGCTGTGGGAAATTTGCATTCATCCAGTAAGTAGTTGATCATTGGAACAAGCTCCCATCTGGTGTTGCAGAGGGGGTAGTTTAAATGAATTCAAGGAACTAGACAAACTATTAAAAGGAATGATAGGTGATATGGGAAATATTGAGGGTTTTTTCCCCTCCTGGAAATCAGCTTGCTTTCTTGCACCATAAAATACTAAATATTTTATTTTATTCTTTGCGTTAATCCATGGATGCAAAATTATTTTACTAATATAATTCCTGGTGCACAAGGCCTCTTTTCTAAATATTTCTGAATACACCTGTCTGAAATCTGCAAAATTTGAAAATTCGACATCACTTTCTCCCAAGGGAGCTGGATTTTAAAGTTTACTGTTGTAATGTGAGGTTAATACTATCTTTGTTGCACATTCTCTCCAAATATGATTGATTAGGCTGTCCTCCGTATATGGAATCCAGACTGTTTTGCTATCCATGAATTTGTCTGTAATCAAATCAGTCTGTATCCATTTCTTGAATTTAGATATAGATATACTGCCCATGAACGTGCTAATGAGTAGTTTTTACTATTACAGGGCAAAGCAGACTCTGTATAGAAAGTTTAGTTAAGCACTAATAACCAATTTAATATACTTATACAAAACACATTGAATTAATCTAAGCCTTTTTACATTTAGAGAAGCCATTTAAATTTATAATGATATGTTCCTTGAATTGCTAAAATCTGTCTTATTCAAAATTAAATTTATTGATTCCCTCCTCAGCAGATTGCATCATTTTGGGTTAGAATACTGATCTTAAATTTAATGTTAGATTCCTACCTACCGCAACCTGACTAATTCTCTAGAAGTAGTTGCTGATTCTTATGACATTAGGACACATGAAGTAAATTCGGGTCTAATATAGTTTCAGCTTACTTCTATCCCCCCCCTTCCCCAAAGCTGACACACTTTATTTTAGAGCGGTGTTTCCCAACGTGGGTCCTACGCCCCACATGGGGGAAATTTGATTGTTCAGGGGGGCAATTCAAAAATTGCTCGTCTAGAGTTTAAAACAACCGCCTACTATGACTTAACTTGTACAAAAGAAGAATTGTTGGTAAAGTCTCTGTTTATTGCTCATACTGCAACTATCAATCGTACTCTTGAGGCTAGTTATGAAATTTCTTTACTCATTGCTAAATCTGGGAAAAATCATACTATAGGAGAGAATTTAATCAAACCATATCAGCATTTCTTAAAACAGTTCTGGAAAAAGATGACAAAGACGTGAAAGCTATGCCACTCAATAACAATACTGTTAGCGAAAGAATAGATGAAATGAGTGAAGATATTGAAATACAACTTGTTGGAAAGCTGAAAACAAGAAAATTCTCAGTGCAAATGGATGACTCAACTTTGAGAGACAGTGAAGCCGTACTGATAACTTATGTAAGATATATTGATAAAGGTAATTTTGCTGAAGAAATGTTATTCTGTAAATCGTTAGAGAGCACCACTACCTCCAAAGATATATATAATAAGCTAAAAAATTACTTAGATGACAATAATATACCAATGAAAAATATAACATCTTGCGCTGCAGATGGTGCTCCTAATATGATGGGCAAGAAAAATGGCTGCTTAAAATTGATGAAAGATGAGAATCCAGAAATGCTTCTTGTGCATTGTGTTAGGGAAAACTTGTGTCTCTTCAAGCTTTTTTGTGAAGAACAAAATGAAGACCATGTGAGACTTTTACTTCACATTGAAGTAAGGTGGCTCTCGAAAGGGAACTGCTTGAAAAGATTTATGGAACTATTTGATACTATTAGTGACTTTTTAAGTGACAAACCTAAAATGAAGCATCTGTTAACGGTCGATGGTAAAGCATTTGTGAGTTATTTAGCCGATATCTTTTAAAAACTAAATATATTAAATAAACAACTTCAAGGAACAAATAAAACTCTCGTCGATGCAAAAGCGAAGACATTTGGTTTCATTACATTTATTAAATTATGTCAAAAATATATTTGTAAAAAAAGTTTGAACAGTTTCGTTGTCTGCAAAAATGTGAAGTGACTGATACCGCTGTACTGTATTTGTTATTGTTGATCATCTGAAAATTCTGTCCGATGATTTAAAAGAAAGGTTTTTTGATTTAAAACAAATTGATTTTCCAACCTGGATGATGCAACCAATGTTAGTGGATTTGTCTGATGTATCAATGCAGTACCAAGAAGAATTCTCAGAAATGCAAAATGATGAGTCAGTTAAAACTTTATTCAATATAAAAGAAGCGATGGCATGGCTTTGTGATGAAACAGAAATTAAATACCCAAATTCAACCAACTTTGCAAGAGAGCTATTGTTACAGTTTCCATCTTCATATTTAGCTGAATGTGGATTTAGTGCCATAAATGATTTTGTTACTAAAGAAAAGAAATCGACTGGATATCACAATGTCTATTATATGTTTTGAAAATTTACTTCCTATTTTTTTCTTAATTTTTCCTAATGATTTCTTCCTAAAACCTAAGTCTCGTGTCCTGAACAAGTTGTAATTAGGCTTCATTTAGGGAATAATTCAATTTTTGAATATAAAAAATATGTATATCGGTGTTTCCCAACGTTACATAGGGGGCATCAGAATTTTAGAAAGACTTAGGTGGGGCATGGTAAAAAAAAGGTTGGGAAACACCGCCTAAAATGTAATTTAGAGCACTTAGCAAAAAACATTCTCATTTTAAACTCACATAATTTTACTGGGAGGAATTTTAATTTCTCCCATTTTATAGGTCATTCTGATCCTCCACACTATTACAAAAACCTTAAGGACATTGTTGGTTTATAAAATTTATTTCAGTATTATAACTTTCCAACATGTTACACTCAAACTTGGTTATAATGAGCATGGACATAAATAAGCCATGGCTATAGTGAACAAATGCTATCTCCAAGTTAAGTTGACAAGCATTTACATACAAAATTTTAACACATGGTACTCCACGGATATATCAAGCAAACTTGGTCTGCACGTTTCCAAAGTATAGCCCTCTGAGCTACTGTATTCTCTTTCTGTGGTATAGTCCCTCAGTTTAGACAATTAAATTTTATAAATAACAGGACTTATCCAAGAGTAGTTACTATGGATATTCAGTTTTTCCCCTATTTCTCTCGTTTAGAGGAGTAATAAGAAGTATTTTAATGAAATGTTAATTGTACGTGGGAAACTTGCAAAAGTAAAAATTTGTTCCCAGGCAGGGACGCAGCTACCATATTTGTCAGCTGTAATTCAGTTATAAAATTTTGTAAACACTGGAATATGACATCCTTTTCAAACAGTATCAGTAATGAGGAAAGCCACAGGGTCCAGTGAATGCTTAGGAGGAATTGAACTTGCCATAGTGTTTAAAAGTACAGTACTTTATTTGAGTTTTGCCAAAAATTTATGCCACTTGTGACAAAATTACAGTGGAGATTATTATTATTATTATTATTAGCCATATGGTGCAAGGAAGCCTGAGGCTTATACTGCACCAGCCAAGAAGGAAAAAAAAGAAAGAAAAAAAATTCTGAATTACCCCGAGAGAGAGAGAGAGAGAGAGAGAGAGAGAGAGAAGTAGAAGGGAATCACCAAGAAAAAGAATGATGATGATATCCAGCTGAGGATCCTGGGTGTGCCAAGCCTGTACTCACCAGATGTGAGCCCCTGGATTTTTCCTTTAAACAAGTATTATGTCCACAAATAAAAGGAGATGTCAGTTCATGAAAAAGTTGATGTATTTCAGAGTTAGAAAGTGGCAAGAAGCAGATTTTATCTACATTAGAAAACGCCCACACTACAAATGAGGAAATGTGATTTGAATAATCTCCATGAAGCACTGCTGGAATGGTTAAAGGCACAGAGGAATGCTAGTTTGCCAATCAATGGCCCCATTTTAAAAGTACAAGCAGAAAAATTTGCAAAATAATTAAGGCACAAGAATTGCACATGTAACAACAGATGACTTGATCATTTTAAAAATTGACATAACATTGTTTATGCTATAGTTAGTGGAAGAGAAGCCAGGCCACCTTAAATTCCAAACCAACATGGCTTTGGATCAGTGCACCAAAATTTATAGGATGCCAAAAATTAAAGAGCAACAGAACATACACACATGCAGGAAGTCATTGTTCGTGGCCCTGTTGTTTGATTGTTCATTCTTCATTCTTAATTTTTTCCACTTGTCTGGCATAATCCGTGATAGCTCATGTCAGGTCATATTGCTGAAAAATCAGTTTGCTTTATGTATTTATTGAGCATTTCTCAATTTCTCTTGAAGTTCATCTTAATGTTACTTTGAATTATTTAATTTTCAAGAATAAATTGAAAAGATTTAAAATATCTTCATTTGTTTTTAATACACATTGTAGTATTATTTATGAAATTGATATAAATTTTCTTATGGTGTTTCCATTTGGTGAAAGTGCAAATGGAGAAGCTTTTAATGCTATTCATATATGGTTTGATTGCTTTAAATGCAATTTCCTGTTACAAAGAACTTTACAAAGAAAAGAAAACATCCAAAAATCAGTTCTTTAAGAAAAATGGGGCCTCAGTATGAGTCCTTGCAGAGGTAAACTGGTAACTTTATTGTTTATAACTTATATTACAGGAGGTTTATACTAAGGAGAAAACAGTTGTCGACTAGGGAACACAAATTATATAGGAGATAAGGCACAACTTACGTTTAGTGAGGGGGTAGGATTGAGCTGCCAGTTGTTTTTCTATTTAGTAATATTTTTATACTTTATTAAAAGTGATACATATTGATCTTAAGGAACATCTGTCCTTTTTATGGACATAAAATATATATTTTACCATTGGACTATATCTTTATAGCAATGCATGCCATATACAAGTCAATACATATGGAAGTTGATTGGCCTCATTGTTTTTATTCCTCACAGTTCTAGGAATGTAACTGCAACGAATAATGTGGAATTCCTGTATATATCACTAACAATCAACAAGAAACAAGTGAATGGTTTAAAAAAAAGGACAATTGAAAAAAAAAACAAACAAAAGAAATTCATCTGCTGCATAATTATTTGGTATGCCATTTTGAGCCAAATAAGCATTACAAACAAAATCGTCTTAAGGGTTCAGTTTGAATATATCACAAGTGGTCTCTCTGCTTTCAAAATAAATTGAGTACCTTAACTGCAGAATGGATGATAAATATAGTACCTTCTAGATCGTGCAAAACAGTTGTCAATTGAACTGAATCTGAATTTGAGCAACACATTTATCCCAAAAAAGATGGTTTAGTGATGAACACAAAGACTAAGTAAGAATGAGAGAGAGAGAGAGAACTTTTAGGATCAACTTTTTTATTTATATAACACAGTCTAAAACTAAAACATTGAATGATAGGCGAGTTCCACTTTTTCAACATTTTCAGCAACACAATTCAATCATTGAAAAACAGGTTGAGTTGATCATAAAACATAACAATTAATTCCATTTTGTATGTGATTTGAATTATGCCACAGAAATGAGAATTGATGAGCTGCATTATAAATTTAGAAATTCTATTTAGAACCTGTAGAACAGAAATTCTATTCTGTTTTGCCAGGTGGTGATCAGAAAGACACATCCAGCAAGGATTTATATAAAGAACTTAAATATTTGAGAAACCATTTCAAAGACAGTTATTTTATGTGGAAAATCATGCAATTCATGTGTTCGAACAATTTAACAGCATTGTTGGCAAATATTTGTGTAGCCGAAAATTCTTTTGTTTCCCATATCAGTGGCCATCATTAAGCTTTTCAAAGATGAAGTTAATCACACATTATCTCCATTCCACAATGACAAAACATTGATTGGCTGAATTGGCAAATTTATCAATTTAAGCATGCTGTTGCCATGGATTTAGACTTGAAGTAAAAATTTTAACATGTATATAATGATACTTGTTTATTAAGCTAAATTAAGAAATTTAAAATTTATTTTAAGATTTTAATAAATTGACCTGAATGACATAAACAATGAAATTATATTTAAAAAAATTATTTTATTTTTGAACTAAAAAACCTTTTTTCAGCTTCTATGAATGGGATGGGGGCATGCTCACCAGAGCAAAGTTTGGCTCAGTGCACTTTTGATCTGGCTTTAGGAGAAGCCCTATCAGCAGATTATGAAACAGCAAGTGAATGGGGGTAAAAAATGTTTTGGGGTGTAGAATGTTAGAAAGGTTACAGGAAAGAATACATCTACAATGCAAACGAAACTGGAATGTTTAATAACATGATGCCTAATATAACTTTTAAATATAAAGGTGAAAAATGGGTTGTTGGCAAAAGATGTGAGAACCATATAATCGTTTTAACCTGTGAACATAACTGACAAAAAAGTATTTTTTTGGTAATTATATTATGTAAAATCACAGTTATATTATATAATTATATAAAATCATAGAAACTGTTGTTTCAAAAAAAAAAAAGAAAGCTTCCCAATGAACATGTTAATAAAGAAGGCATGGTTGGCTTTTGATATTTCTCAACGATATTATTATTACTGGTCATATGGTGCAAGGAAGCCTGAGGCTTTTTCTGCACCAGCAAAAAAAAAAAAAAAAAAAAAATTGAGTTACCCTGAGAAAGAGAGTGAACAAGAGTCAGAAATAGAAGGGAATCACCAAGGAAGAGAATAATGATGATATCCAGCTATGGCTGAATATGTCCCACCAAATTGAACTGTCAAACATACTATAGTGAAGTTCTGACAAGGCTACATGAAAAAAAAAATTGTAGACCTGAATTGTGCAAAGATAGTTGGACACCACATCAAGATAATGCTCCAGTACACAACATGCTCTCTATTCACCAATTCCTGGCCAAAAAACAAATCCCCTTGTGTGAACATGCCCTTACTTGCCAGACCTAGCTCTTTATTGACTTTTTTTTCTCTTCCCTAAACTGAAAAGTATATTTAAGGGAACCCAATTTCAGTCCACCGAAAACATTCAGAAAAAAATGACTGAAGTGTTAAAAGGGCTTACAGAAGATGAATTCCAGAAATGTTTCTGTGCTCGGAAGAAATGTATGAAAGTGTGTGCAAGCCCAAGGCAATTATTTTGAAGGGGATAATTTGTAAGGTGCAAAATATTTCATTATGTTTATTTTATTACAACAGTTTTGTTATTTAATAGCCACATCAGCCCTACTGTACATGGGAATAATGGTATGGGGAGATACCACACTCGCACCTTTTCCTGTCTTCGACTTTATCTCTGTATTGTTGACCTTAACTGCTCAAAATATAGATGAAATTTTAGAGTCCTATATGAGGTTGTCCCAGAATGTAATTGGTCAATTCTTTTTACAGAAAATAATACACTTCCCATACTGTTAAGCCTGTTGATGAACTGAGGGATGAAAACAATGTATTAAACTGATGAATAAATCAATAACAAATGATTTCTGGAAGTCAAAGATATCCACAGAATGGAGTAGTCTCCCAGATGCCTACACTAGGAACTTCTAGAACATGCATGGAATGCTTTGGAGAAGTGAATTGCAAGGTCACCGCCAATCAACCTATAAGAGCTAAACTCTGCTCTTAAAGGGGGAAGGAATGTACTGACCTCCAGAATAACTTTTATTTATTTATTTTTTTGACAGAAGTGATAACACTAACTGAGGGTTATACAGCAGTCAGAGGGTCATTACTTCCCCCTACCCCATTAATTCTTTTCTAACCCTTCATATAAGCCTGATGGCATAAAATGTGTTTTTCATTTAATGCTTATTCCTTCCTAACATCAATGTTCATTATTGTTTTGGTGGATTTTATGAATTGTAAAATTTATTCATTTATATATACAGTCGATTCCGGTTATTTGGGACACATCGGGACTAGTGCATTTTGGCCTGATTAAGCGACTGCCTCAATTATCTGAAGTTTCACGTAAAAAAAAAATTAAAAATACAATGGACTCCTGCTTTACAATTGGTTCACTGTAAAATAAAATCACGTTACGATGGAGTCACCATAGTAAAGTACCATTCACTATACGATATGTACTAAGTGCCAGTCATTGTGATCACGTTTGTGAATTGAATTTTAATTCTATTAAGCAGCAATTCTAACTGGCGAAAATATGAGGAATATTATCCACAGGCTATAAAAGTAAAGATATATTAAGCACAAATTTACCCTTTATTACCTTACCAATTAAAAAAATTAAATGATATGTGAAAATCGGAATAATTAATACGTACTGTAATATGTACATACTAACTGGTTGATATTTCTGTTCACTGACATTTGTAGGTGGGTGTTAAAATTTAAAACAGTAAAAAGATAAGTAATCAGTTACAGAACTTGGCACACGCAAATTTCAAGTAACACGATACGCGCAAATGAGAACGGAGTAACAAGTTATGAAGCTTTAAAAATAGGAATGAAGAAAAGATTCTGAAAATTAATTTTTTTTATATGATTGAAGATTCCATGGAAGTGTAAACACATTTCATCATAATAACCCACAGAATTCCATCTGTCAGTATTATCGCAAATTCAACAAGATCGAGTTTGCTATCCATTTATGATAGATTGCACTAACAGAAAAGCCCAATAAACAGGTGACTGCTAATTGTTTTTATTGTTTTATGGTTGTGACCTCCAGAAATCAGACCGTAGCACGTGGTTCGGTCTTAGACAATCGTAGGGTAATCTCCAGGTCTCCTGCCCTGATTAAACGGCATGTTGTCTCAATTAAGCGAATTAAACCCTGGCTATTTTCTAAATTGGGTTCTGTTTTTTAAGATTTTCCCCAAATAAACAGCTGTCCCAGTTAACCGGTGGCCCAAATAACCAGAATCCACTGTACTGAAATACAAACAGGTGGTTTGTTTAATAATGTTATTTTATTAAAATCACAACACATTTCTATTAATGCTACTGCTCCATTAACCTTTGCATAAGTATATGTTCAGTGTCATATGCAGTAGCCCTAAATAATAACCTGAAGTTATTATGGGTGTAGCTTGTTGAATGTCATTTGTTACCTCTATACACCTCTGTATAAATGGTTATAGCTTGAATGACATTTAACTCTATACACCTCTGTATAAAGTAACAAAATTCTCATGCATAAAAACTATAATCTTTAAAAAAAAAATAGTTTCACTGATTCGCCTGTATTATAATAATTTGACATGCTTTCAATTACCCTCTTCACTTTTTTATGCTGGCAACCCAATTCTCGATGCAACTTTGCCATAACTTCACTGTTCATTAAAAATGGAGTGTTAATCTCAAAAAAGTCATTTTTAAAAAAGAAATATTTGATACTTTTCACCACTTCCAGACGTTGTAAGATCATTACATTCTTGAAACATCTGATCAACAAACATTTTGTGATTAAAAATCCACCCATTTTCACTTTCACCAAAACTGACATTTTTTTTAACTTATCCAAAATTTGAGCTAAAAATATCAATGTGAAAAAACTACACTTTGGAAAGAAAGGATTTACAAGATTACTTTCTGCCTACCACCTGCTGCACCTGTACAAACTTATGTTTATGACGAGAATCACAGTGAAAACAATTTTATCTCTGTCACATTTTATCTTCATTTGTATCAATTGACTAGAAACAAACTCAGTTAATTCGAGATAAGGGGCTAAATCCATCGGACAAAGTGAAATAATGAGACAAAATCAACAACATCTGCAGGGAAACCTAAAGTATGTATGCTTTTTTAACATATGGCAAACACCAGAGCTCAATATGTGCGAGAAACTATTCTAAGTTAGACACAATTACAGAGTATAATCCTCTTGGGTGTGGTTAAAATATTACTGTAATTTTTGCCTCAGTACCAAATGTATACGGTAAATTACTTTTATAAATTACTAAAATTTCTAAAAGAATAGTACGTAACCATTCAGAATAAAGAAAACTACAATCAACATATATGTATATAAGTGGAACACCAAATTTTAAAAAGAATTCTACTGGTCAGTAGCTGTGAACTGTCCAGTGCATCTTCACATGCAGTATTTATCCAACATAAACCTGGTGCTTTTGCATTCAAATGTTTTTGTTATTAAGGGCTGCAAGGGTTATTTTTGAGGATTATGTGCAGTGTTTCTATATTGGTTTCAATTTGTTTGATGAAAGATGCATGGGATACTGTTTAAGCCTGCAACAGCAATAGATTGTTTTAGCAAATCTGGTTTGGCTTTGGGAGAATTTTTCCACAATGAACAAAATGTTAGTGAAGACAGTCTACTACCTCTCAGAATAGTTTAAACAAAATGGAATTGCAAATTTTGACCATTTAATACTTTTACTGCCAATTTTTCTAACCATGGCTTCAACGCACAGAGGTTGAGTCGGTAAGGATTGGAAAGGGCAGAAAATTTTTTGCCCTTTCTTCTCACTGTGACTGAATTAATCAGCCCCTGGTTGAAGGTTGCTTGACAAAAATGTCCTGTTTTTCTTCTGTCAAATTGGAAGAAAAAGTTCTAAATGTAGGGTGGTGTTCCCTCCAAGTGGATTAAAATTTGAAGCTGCATATATGTGTTCAGAAAAGAGTGAACATGTTCTTGTGGATACTGATTTCCGTTTCAGCCTGATATTAAGGATCAAGGTGATTTGAAGTAGTTTTGGTCCATGGGGAACTTACTGCACTTTATTAAGATCTCTGTTAGTTTCCTAAATATCTCTGGTGTGATTATCACTAAGTTCTTAGATTGCTTTTTTTTTTCTAACCATTTATAATTTTTTCTTTTCTGTAACATAGATTTTTCAGTTTGTATATTTCCTAATAAAATGCAATTCTTACTCTTACCAGTAAGTTTGAAGAATAAGGATTTAATTATCCATATTTTTTGGAAAATTAACTTATCACTTCTTTTAGATCCCATTCTCTAATAACTCTCTTGATGTTGGTGCTTATCATGAGTACTTCAAATATATAGTCTAATTTTTTTTTAAATTAACTATGTTGATTCCAAATCTGGTGCACAAACTACTCCATGTCACAGTTTTGTTGTAAAAGGGGGGGGGGGGGGATTTTAACAGCTTTTGAAAATGAACATTGGTTACTGAATATTAAGAATATTAAGATTATTTATAATTATGAATGTCTCATTATGAATAATTATGTGAACCCATTATAACATGTTTGTGAAACTTATGTGTATTTGAGGTATCACTTTGGATGTTATTATTTTTGTATAAAGTGGATTTTTTGATATTAGTATGGAAAAGTGACACCACTGCTGCCATTAACTTTATATCAATTGAAGCTCATAAAACCATTGGATATGAGATGTATACATCCTGTTTTAACATTTCACCTTCTGAAATAACTGCATGCTAAACTTGTTGTCTGTCTGTCTGTCTTAGATTTTGCATCTCCAATATCTCTTCTTTTGGCCTATTGAAGATTGAAATTGGTTGCATATGTCTGCTATTCAAGTTATTAAATAATTTAATCTTTAGAGATTCTCCTTAAACACATTTTTTAGAACATGCCAATCAGAGCTTAACAAAATTTAAAATCTTTTAATTTATTTTAAGTCTGACTGAGCAGCTGTGACCTGTTAATGTTTTTAACATAAACATTAAAAGAACTTTATAATTCATATAATTTGTGCAATTTAATTCCTTTTGTTCAATTCTCTACTTTTAAAACATTTAAAAATGTTATATTTGAAATTGACCTCTGTTTTTAATATTATCATTCAGTGACATTATTTCAACCTAATTCTATTTTTTCTTTATTTTTGTATTTTTTATTTCAGAAATTTGGTTTAGGTTTGTATGTTGCATTATAATTGGAATTTACTCTGTAATTCAAGAATTAAATGAATGAATGAATGAATGAATGAATGAATAAATAAATAAATAATGCTTACATATAATTTGAACTTAAGTCAGAGAAAAAAAGCTAAATAAAATGTTGATGAAAGGAGTGTCAGCAGTAGTTGGGTCAAACTTAGGAGTTGTATCAAAATTAGATGACAAAATACCACAGATTTCAGCAGCAAAATATTCTTGAAACCTGTGGTATTTTGATATTGTTCAGGTTTGAGAAGTTGGAAAAATCTCTTGAATTGCACTCAAGTTTCTGTAGGCATATGAAAGGTTGTTTCAGACAAAATAAATGGGAATAAGTGAAGAAAATTAGTTTGAGGTCAGAACTTATCCATGAATTGATGGATGCTATCTGGTTGGCACTTGATTCAACCAGTTTAGAAGAAAGGTGAAATTACATATGCCACTTCAGATGAACTTCCTTATACCCACTAGATCATGAATGCAACTGAAACAATGTCTGTGTGATAGAAAGTGAAATCAGTTTGGGAGAGGTGTCGTTGATTAACCAGATTGCTTGCTTTTATTTTTTTGGATAGATTAAAAAAAATTTCTGGCAAAGCTTTCCAGAGTCTAATGTAGATTTGAAATATGGTAACACAGTTGACAGCTGTCCAAAATGAAATATAATATCTGGTTAAAGAAAGAAAATTTAGTCCTTTGGATGGAGCAGAAACAATGTGTGAACACATCAAACAAAAAGAGAAGTTAATGTTAATCCAACTAAAGGAATATCTTCTTGCTTAGGACTGAATATAATTGACAATTACTTTTTATTTTTTTCCCTAGATGAGACACTGGTGAATTATTTTTTGGGGTTCATGTTAATTCTGTACACATTTCATGCATGAGACAATTTACTATATATAACAATTTGGTGAATGTGAATTCAGTGTATGACAAACAATATCTAAGATGTAAACTTTTAACATGCTTGCTGTGCTACAAATAGTTAATTTGGGGATCCCAGTACCATCCACCATTTTTTAATGCCATTCAAATTTTTTTAGGGAGATCCTATAAAAAAAAAAGAAAAAAAAAGAATCAGACAGGTATTTTTGCACCAAACAACCAAGGCTTTGAGGCATCTGTATATAATGATTGTAAATTGCATGTATTCTATTGTTGGTTTACTTTGGAGGGGGGGGATTCAAACCAAGTCCTTTTCCACATGTTATGGAAGGGCAGTTATCCTAACCACTATGCTATCTGAGGGAGTATTATTAATCAGTATGGAAGAAAGTGGGAAAGTTTTGAAGAAAATGGGTATAACGAAACAGGCCTACGCGCTCTGGATTCATTGAGGAATTTTATTGTGGCTTAAACACAGAGCGTACAGATAAAGCAGAAATATATGAGCTTTCGGCTATATGGTAGCCTTCGTCAGAATTAAAATACATGAATGGCAGTTGGAATGAAGATGTGCACTGCCAGGTGCGTGAGACGCGAGGTTTAATTGTTTGTTGACGTCTGTGGCTGTGACGCATGATGACGTGGCCAGCGCTTGTCCAATGACAGAACTACTGACTCTGTGATCGGGTTGACTTGGCAACCACTGTTCCTGTTTAAGGATTTATCCGAAGATTTTATATTTAATGATTCCAACCAGGTACGCTTTAGGTAATGGTGGGATCTGTCTACCACCACGACATCGCGGTGTGGGTCGATGTCGTGGTGGGTTGTCCAGACATGTTCGGCGATAGCTGAGTGTTCTATATCCGCTAAACGGATCGCTCTTTTGTGCTCCGAGAGACGTTTCTCGAGTCGACGTCCAGTCTCTCCGAAGTAGCAGCTAGTGCAGTCACGGCAAGAGATGCGGTAGACTAAACCGCTCTGCAGAAGGGTGGGGACAGGTGTTTTCACGTTGGAAATGAAAGAACGCAGTTTCCTGCCTGGGAGCTGGATGCACTTTATTCCGTGCGTTCTCAGGATTCTACCGATCTGTTGTGACAGGTTGGGGTAGTATGGGATGAATGCCCTTGTGGATGGCTCGTCACTGTTGGTGTTGTAGCTGGTCGTCACGATGTCACGTGTCTGTAGATCACACCTGTCGAGGACGTCAATGGGGTAGCCACACCTCGTAAGGTCTACTTTGACCCTAGTGACCTCTTTGCGTCTTTCATCAGCGGAGCTGGAGTGTGTCCAGGCGCGAGTAAGCAAGGTTCGGGCCGTGGAGAGGAGGTGGCCTCGCGCGTGTGCTGACCGGAAGTTGGTAAACTGGCCAGCACACATGGGCTTACGATAAACTGTAGTCCTCAGGTATGTGCCTTCACGTCGGACAAGTGTGTCTAAGTATGGTAAAGAGTTGTTCGACTCCAGCTCAATCGTGAATTTTATGAAGGGTGATAGTGAGTTGAGGTATGATAGAAGTCGCTGACCTGAGTCTCTAGGGATGACCACGAACACATCGTCAACATAGCGACACCAAAAGGCGATGTGATCAGGTGCGTGTGCAAAAGCACGTCCCTCTAACTCCTCCATCACGATGTTTGCTGTGACTGAGCTGACTGGGGAACCCATGGCCGTGCCATGTATCTGCTGGTAGACTGAGTCATTAAATGTGATCGCACCCCCTGCTAAGCACAGTCTGAGGGCGGTGGAAATGTCATCGGGTGTGAGACCAGTTCTTTCGTTGAGGGTTCTATCATTGTCCAAGAGTTGTCCGGGATACTACTGTATACAAACCCCTGACCATCAACCCCAACAGAGTTTTAGAACGATGGGAATCAGAGGTGAATATCCTCGTCAACAGTTGGCTGAAACAAGGGAAGATCACACAGTCAACCCGTAATCACCTCCGTGCTTCCGGATGTCAGATCCCACGGTTTTACGGCCTACCGAAAGTGCACAAAGAAGACACACCACTGAGACCAATTGTATCCTGCTGTGGATCACCGACTTACGAGCTGTCTAAATTTGTCTCGAGACTTCTTTCTCCTCTGGTTGGCAAGACCACCCACACCGTTTCCAACAGTGTTGAATTCATAAAGAGGATTCGCACTGTATCCATCTCGCAGAATCAAGTTATGGCATCGTTCGACGTCATATCGCTCTTTACCTCCATCCCTGTGGAACTTGCCATTTCTTGTGCAAAACAACTCTTGGACAATGATAGAACCCTCAACGAAAGAACTGGTCTCACACCCGATGACATTTCCACCGCCCTCAGACTGTGCTTAGCAGGGGGTGCGATCATATTTAATGACTCAGTCTACCAGCAGATACATGGCACGGCCATGGGTTCCCCAGTCAGCTCAGTCACAGCAAACATCGTGATGGAGGAGTTAGAGGGACGTGCGTTTGCACACGCACCTGATCACATCGCCTTTTGGTGTCGCTATGTTGACGATGTGTTCGTGGTCATCCCTAGAGACTCAGGTCAGCGACTTCTATCATACCTCAACTCACTATCACCCTTCATAAAATTCACGATTGAGCTGGAGTCGAACAACTCTTTACCATACTTAGACACACTTGTCCGACGTGAAGGCACATACCTGAGGACTACAGTTTATCGTAAGCCCATGTGTGCTGGCCAGTTTACCAACTTCCGGTCAGCACACGCGCGAGGCCACCTCCTCTCCACGGCCCGAACCTTGCTTACTCGCGCCTGGACACACTCCAGCTCCGCTGATGAAAGACGCAAAGAGGTCACTAGGGTCAAAGTAGACCTTACGAGGTGTGGCTACCCCATTGACGTCCTCGACAGGTGTGATCTACAGACACGTGACATCGTGACGACCAGCTACAACACCAACAGTGACGAGCCATCCACAAGGGCATTCATCCCATACTACCCCAACCTGTCACAACAGATCGGTAGAATCCTGAGAACGCACGGAATAAAGTGCATCCAGCTCCCAGGCAGGAAACTGCGTTCTTTCATTTCCAACGTGAAAACACCTGTCCCCACCCTTCTGCAGAGCGGTTTAGTCTACCGCATCTCTTGCCGTGACTGCACTAGCTGCTACTTCGGAGAGACTGGACGTCGACTCGAGAAACGTCTCTCGGAGCACAAAAGAGCGATCCGTTTAGCGGATATAGAACACTCAGCTATCGCCGAACATGTCTGGACAACCCACCACGACATCGACCCACACCGCGATGTCGTGGTGGTAGACAGATCCCACCATTACCTAAAGCGTACCTGGTTGGAATCATTAAATATAAAATCTTCGGATAAATCCTTAAACAGGAACAGTGGTTGCCAAGTCAACCCGATCACAGAGTCAGTAGTTCTGTCATTGGACAAGCGCTGGCCACGTCATCATGCGTCACAGCCACAGACGTCAACAAACAATTAAACCTCGCGTCTCACGCACCTGGCAGTGCACATCTTCATTCCAACTGCCATTCATGTATTTTAATTCTGACGAAGGCTACCATATAGCCGAAAGCTCATATATTTCTGCTTTATCTGTACGCTCTGTGTTTAAGCCACAATAAAATTCCTCCGAAGAAAATGGGTGTTTTATTATTTATTTATTTTGAAATCTGTTGAAGCCCATGTTTTAGTAGGATAACTTGGTTGAATGCTGGAATGTTAGAAGAAATTTACTTACAGAGAAACTAGAACAAAGAAAAATAAATGAAGATCAGTGGGGGGGTTTTTTTTTTTTTTTTTTTTAGCTATCAAAGCCTATGCTGTTTTAGTAGTATGAATTTGATGCCAAAATTAAAAACAGGCATATAAACCAGATGGAAGGGGGAAAAATGAAGATGATCACACTGATTTGTTATGCACAAAACTGTCATACCGTGAATTGTGTTATACCCAATTTCTTGATTTTATTTGTTTATAATCATTTAATTGCTGAGTTATCTAGTTTTATATAAAGTTATTTAAGTTCAGAAAAATAATAAAAAATTCTTGAATTGATGTGTCGAGAGTAGGAGTTTAACTTACTTAATGTTAATACTTTTTGCACAATAAAATCTGCTTGATTCATGTGGTTTTATTAGTGTTATTCATGTTTATTTAATTCAAAATTCTTAGTTATGAAACATTTTTCAATTAGGTTGGATCTGTAACATTTGAAGGAGAAACCATTGAAGGTGCCCCTCCTTTATGGTGTGCAGCAGCTGCTGGTCACTTAAATGTTGTAAGATCCTTAATTGGTCACAGAGCTTCAGTTAACAGCACAACAAAAACAAACTCTACGCCATTAAGGGCTGCTTGTTTTGATGGTCACTTTGAAATAGTCAAGTACCTTATTGAAAGTGGTGCAGACATTGAAATAGCAAATCGACATGGACACACCTGTCTCATGATTGCTTGTTATAAAGGCCATTTCAAGATTGCAAAGTATCTTATTGAATGTGGAGCTGATGTAAATAGAAAAAGTGTAAAAGGTAAGGATTTATCATAACATACTTTTACAATATAAAGGTAAAAAATATTAAATTAAGAATTGAACAGAATATTTAAGTGCCTTATTAGTATTAGTTAAGTATCTGTAGTATTAGTATTGGAAAAATGATACATGAAGGCAATCTCATATAGCATAAGCAAAAAAAAAGTATAAAAAAGTACCCTTTCTTTTAGGTACTTTTCTCTCCTAAAATTTTGATAAACCTCCAGTCTTTACAAAAATAGGTGGGAATTGTTTATTGCAACTGTCAATCACTCTGAATAAAAAAATTTGGACATTCAGTGTACATTTATCTACTTTAAGTTTAAATTTATCACCCTTTGTATAGTCATACTGTTATGAGAATGAAGTGAAAGTCACTGCCATATATTTAAGAAATAATGGACTTAGTGATAAAGGAGATGTGATTACAGATATTAAATTTCTATTATAGACAGACTGAAATGAAAACAATGAATTTTTTGCATTATTTGTTATACATTTATGATTACCTTTGTTTTAAATTAAAATTAATATAAAAATCAAAATACTGTAATTGGCCCTTTACTCCTAAAGTAGACTGCATCTGGTGGTGATCTTCAGTTCATTCTCATGGCAGTATGTTATACATTTCACATGATTTAGTATAAAGATTCCCTCAGTATTCAGTTCACTCAACCCTTTTAAATCCTTTTAAACATAAGATCACCTACAGATGCCTGGTTTCCAAGTGCTGTAACTTAGAGAATTCAGGTGTTCTCTCTTAATAAGAATTACCTTTGATGTCCTTAATCAGTCTTGTTGCTCTTATCTTTGTATTTCTGACAGATTCACATTATTCCTAAAATGACACCTTTGTATAGTAGACTCCAACAGGTGCTTCAATAAGTCAGATTTCTCGATCTGGCAATCACTTGTCAAAACAAATAATATTTGTTTTGACAAATAATATTTCAATGCATTATTCCTTGACAGGAATAATGCATTGAAATTCTTGACTCACCTGAATTTAATTCTGTTCTTAACTCTAGATTTCTGTGATTTGGTCTTGTAAAACTAAATCAACACTGTTTCTGGTTGGCTAAAACTAAGCAGGAACATATATATTACATCAATTCCTGAGACGTGCTTTCTCTCATCATGTGATTTTGACAAAATCACTTGATCTGGCAATCCTGATCACTTGTCGGTAAATTTAACATTAAACGTACTTAGCACCTGCAATAATTCTGCTTGTTTAGAATGAACTGTTTTAGCAATTTGGGTGTTATATAAAGATCAAAATTTACAGTATTGTTACATACATATATATAGGCCAAAGTCACATGATTTGGTCATGCAAATTGACAACAATGAACACAGTTAGTATATTTTCTATTAAGCTTGTTTTGGTTTCAATTTCATTTTCAAAAGTCTGGCAATAAAGTTCCTGGACTGGTACAATGAAAAACACACAGTGATTGAGCTCAAAAATGGTTTTATTTTTATTCAAAGTATTCACCACCTGATTGAATGCCCTTATTATACCCTTCTAAAAGTTTCTGAAAAGAGTCAACGAAGGCATCCAAAGAGGTGATTTTCAGTTTGGCAGTTTTGTTTTTCTTTGTCCTCAACATCCTGTAATCTCATTCTTTTGAGGGCAGTTTTACTTTGGGAAAGAGAAAGGTCAACTAGTGCTAGATCGGGAGAGTGGGGTGATTGGCTGATCTGTTACAATGCCATGTTTTATCAAAAATATCTCCACAAAAAGTATGTTATAGATGGGGCAGTGCATCAAGAACCAGTTGCCTTTCTCTTGGAATTGCAGCCTCACCTGAGAAATACACTTTAGTAATCTTTGAAGCATCTGTACTTAGAACACACATTGACTTCAGGTACAAATTCCTTGTGAATCACACTGTTTGTTGAAAAACATGATCAGCATCATCTTGATCCTGGACTTGTGTAAACAAAATGTTTTAGGCCTTGGTGATGATTGTGAAATCCACTGCATTCTCTGGCACTTCTCTGTGTTGTACTGAAAGACCCAACACTTGCCTCCAGTGATAGTACAGTCAAGGAAATTAGGATTGTCTTGTCAAGTCTGATTGAAGCCTTTGCATGATGACACTATTGCTCCTGTGAGGCTGTGCAGCACAAATTTTGCACATACCTTCCTTCCTTTTCCCTAAATCTTCATGCAAAAATTGACAATTTGTCTCCTTAATTGTCACCTCATATACAACTTTGAGAGTTTCAGCACCATGCAGGATTTTTTTTTTTTTTTTTTTATGTGAACCCCAAACACGAGAGGTATTAGAACCATTAGAACCTATAGTATTTAGTACCATGCTTGGGTTGGAGGTTGAGAAGATGAAAGAAGATATTTGTTGACATTGGGCTTGAATGTCTGTAGATTGTAATTTTCAGGAAATATGGATAGGATTTCCAGTCAATGGAAGAAGGTCATTAATATACAAGAGGAAAAGAGTGGGGGAAAGAACTGAACCTTGGGGTACACTGGCATTAGTGGAGAGGTTAGAAGACAGAGAGCCATCTACCATCACCCTCAGTGAGTGATCGGAGAGAAAACTGGATAACCAATTACTAAAAACAGTTGGCAAACCATAAGATGGAAGCTTGTTTAGAAGACCTTTATGCCAGACACGATCAAAAGCCTTTGAGATGTCAAGAGCAACTACTTATGTTTCACCGAACCTTTCCATTGAATTAGTCCATAAATGGGTAACATAAGCCAGAATATCACCAGTGGATCGACACTGACGGAATCCATACTGGTGATCGTTGATGAGACGGAAGGTTTCTATGTAGTTTAAGAGTTGGTGGTTAATTGATTTCTCCATTACTTTCGAAAGAGTAGAAGTAATTGCAATGGGACGATAATTGGATGGGAGGGATTTGTCACCCTTTTTAGGAACTGGCTGGATATGAGCAAATTTCCAAGCAGAAGGAAAAGCACCTTTGGAATAAGAAAGTGAAAAAAGGCGGCAAAGAATAGGAGTAAGTTCAGGAGCACAGGTTTTGAGAACAAGTGGAGAAATACCATCAGGACCTGGAGCTTTCTTAGCATCGAGACTCATCAAAATCCTTCTGATATCCTTTTGACGGAAGACCACAGGAGGCATTGAATGGACCGTGTTGGGAATGGTGGGAGGTGTTTTTCCAAGTTCATTAATACATGAGCTGGAAGAAAAATGGGATGCTAGCAGGTCAGCTTTATCCTTGGCTGAAGTGACAACAGAACCATCTGGTTTGGACAGAGGTGGGAGCAGAGATGGGCAAAAGTTGCGGCCAATAGCTTTGGCAAGAGACCAGAATGCTCGGCTACCATTAGAGCAAGAAGCTAGTTTTCTACTCTTAGCCTGTTCAAACTCTAGTTTGGAGTGATTAATAACTGCTTTACAATTGTTGCGAGCTTTGGTGTAGGCAGAAAATGAAACTGAAGAATTAGAAACAAGCCAATTACGATATGCAACATTCTTCTCTTGAACTGCCTTAGCACATTTATTGTTTAGATAAAGGACAAGATTTTAAAGTGGAGTATGGGATAAAGGATTCCATTCCTGCAAGAATAATTTCACTGACACGATCTGAGCAAACGTTGACATCAGAAGTTTTGAAACAGTAATCCGACCAAGGAAAAGAAGAAAAGAAGTCTCGCAGGTCATCCCATTTTGCATTCTTGTAATGCCAAACAACACGAGGTTGGGAATAGCCATGAGATAAAGGTTCCATTGGAGAAGAGACAATCACCAAGTTGTGATCTGAAGTGCCTAAAGGACCTCTCACTTCGACCGTGTACTTAAAGGGTTGTTTGTGAGAAAAAGATAAAAAACGTATTGGCTGTATGATTAGGATTGTCTGGTATTTTTGTAGGTACAGTAACCCGCCGCTGTTCGTGGAGGTTACGTTCCTGAGAAATGTCGCGAATACCGAAAACGCAAATACTGAGTTATGGCTCCCATAGTAATAAAGGGGTTCCGTTCCAAAGTATGAAATATATAAGAAAAACTAGTCTAAAATTTTGTCTATGTATGTATTATATGTACCTTCATAATATGACTATGTACATAGACAGTACATAGCAAAATGCAAGCATATGGCATCGAAATGAAAATAAGAAACAATTTAATATTAAATGTAATATTTATTAGAAATTTTAAACAAATCTTTCAAACCAGCGCCTTTGCTAGCAAAAAAAACTTATCCCGCCAGTGCTATCACCAGTTTCACTAAAGTGTTGATAAAGGAGGTTTACCTTTTCACGAATGATGAGTGAACTTAACGGAATTTTATTTTGAGTTCGGTCTTCTATCCACAGATTTAAAGTGTTTTCCATTTTTTCTTATTTAACATCTCGAGTTACAGAGCAAATTTTTGAAGCAATTAGCGCGTTTTCACGGACACTACGGCGGATTTTTTCTTCCGATTTTTTGATTGATGGTACCGTTGACTCATTGATTTTATAATGTTTTGCCACTGAGGAGACACTTTCACCATTAGAAATTTTGTCTAATAACTCAATTTTATTCGCTAATGTCATCACCTTCTTTGATATTTTCACATTTCTCTTGTTATTCGTAGCCATATTTTTATACGGGTTAGAAAGAACTTGTCCACAATAAAGTCACTTTCGTCCGTTAACACACTCAAAAAAGTCTGTTTTAAACTGCAAAACGGTAGATTTATCACTTTTGTAAGCATATCAATTTATAAATTGATAAATTTATTCAATTTATAAGCATATAAATTAAAAGCAAACAACGAAAACTTCCATTACAAGCGCACTGAACAAGGATTAGCGAAAAAAACATCCACGCTCGCGATTTTGTCACCCCTCTCCCCCCCACCCACTGAGCACTGTTTTGACCAGGAAAGATAATTTCAGCGACGCCCATGTTTTTTTATGGCGGATAATATTCACGGCACTTTAAAATTCAAATTTTTTTTAGGTTTCATTTTATATTAAATCAGCAATCGCGAATACAGATACCGCGAATAGCGGGGGTTTACTGTATATGAACAATCTGTGCTAGGTCATTAGTAATTGCAAAAGTCTCAGCATCTCGACCTGCTGGGTTGGTGTGACTAGAAAACGGAAGCCAGCTGGAGTTGGGAACATTAAAATCATCAAGGAAAATTACCTCACTGTTAGGAAAGTTGGACTGGAGAAAGTCAAGTTGTAAAGAGAGGAAGTCAAAGAGCTCCAAGTGATTAGTGGAGTTGGGAGAACGGTAGAGATAACAGATAAATTTGACACAATGGGGTAGAGAGACATTTTAAGCCAGAGAAGATCAAAGAGAGGAGATTCCAAATTGCCAAGTCTCTGACAGGGAATATCAGAATGGACATATGTACAAGTACCACCTTTGAGGTGAGAGGAATCATACAGCGAATAATTTTGGCATCTGAGATGAGCAGTAGTTGAATCAACCGATAACTGAGATTCTGTCAGAAAAAAGTACATGGGGTTTGGCAGACTGCAAGTGGAAATGGACATCGTTGAGATTAGAATTGAGACCACGTATATTTGTGAAATGAATTAGGAAGTGCTTGGGAGGTTTAAATCTTTTCGCAGATAAGCTTGCTCTATTAGTTTGACAATTCATGGTGTATTCAATAGTAAGAAAAAGTGGGTGGGACATGCTGTATGAAGTAATGAAGTTTTTGGATATGGCGTACACGTGGTAAGAATATACCCAGATCCTTGATATAACATGGCCTCGACAATGCTCCCAGCACACACACACACACACACTACTCGGACTCCCTTCAGTCACTATCTGGCAGAGTAGAGGTAGCAAGATTATTCACTAGCTGATCCGGAAGCTTTCTAGAGAGTTGCCAATAGGTTCGGTCCGGTGTACTAAGTAGCGGCCAGCCTGCGAACACCGTTTGAGAGCTGTACCCTCGAAATGTAAGGAATATTGGATCTAGCCACGATGTTCATCATAACCTCAAAAGTCATCAATCATACTGCGTGATGGAAGAGATAGGGAAAGGTTGACCGGAACTTAGCTCTAGAGATTAAACATGGGTTGCACCACTTCAAGCCTCCAATAAGCAAAGTGGTGGTATTTCACCGGTTGATGAGAGTCATCTACCATCTAATACTGCCTGGTAACATAGAGGGGTGGCGTTCCTCCATGTGGTGTGGGTGCCACACCTCGACCCCTGCTTACATTGGTTCACACCTGGGTGGTCACCCACCATGTACTTGTGCATGGAGGTTATACCCAGGATTACTAACAGTCCCACCATCGTGAAGGTGCAAGCAGAGGATTTGGCTGTCACAGACCGTCCAGACTTCACCGAAATTGGGTCCACTTGACTTGAGTGTCACCCGAATATCAGTTCCATCAGCATTTTAGATTCCCAGGTAGCAAGTACAGCTTGTCTGGCATATCTGAGAGAATGTCTGTGACAACCTCAAGGATGTCACTAAAGAGAACTAAAGACTGTCAGTTATGGATAAAATTGGTCATTCAGTCCTTGGAAGGGTGGTAAGAGGAAGTTTATAAGTGATACTGAATTGTGGAGCTTTCTTAATACACTCTCAACTTATCTAGCAAATAAAGATGCAATCTGGAAGAATGCAGAAAATACCCAGTCCGTTAGCAGTAAGAAACAAATAAGAAGTGCAAGTCATCCATGTAAAGACCAATATCCATTAAAGTAGTTTTCTCAGTGCTGAGAAAAGAACTTTCCTTTAAGCAGGACACTTATTTGTGAAAAGGCTGAATAAATTTGCCAAAAATCAAAATTATAAATGATTTAAAGCAAGCGGCTAATAAATTTCCAAAAACAGATAAGCTTGTTTCAAGGTTTCTGGTTTCCAATAATGAGTTATATTCTAGAGGCTGAGGAGGGTTTAAATGTACCAGGTGATAGCTGGAATGCTGTTTTTGCTATGGTTATAACTGAAGCAGTTTCATTTGATAATTTTGTAAATGCCAATAACAATATTAATATCAATGGATTGTGTCCAACTGCTGCAAAGAGTTTCCCAGGTGCAGACAAAACCACACAAGACATGAGAGGCTGACAGGAATGGCATGAATACTTACTGAAACAGTTTAATTTGATTTCTTCAATGTTTATAATTATACTGATATTAATGGATTGTGTGTAAGTGATAGAGAAGAAGAACACAAGAGATTGAAATAAAGAAAGATGATTCAGAAAAAAGAATTAATATTCCTAACTGCCATGAAGCAAAAAGCAATTGATGCAGTATAAAAATGAATGAAAGTGTTTGAACCGCAATAGAAAATAATTTCTCTGCATTATCTCATATTAGCATTAGCATTAGTAGAGGCATTTGATGCAAGAAAGCAAGCTTATGCGGCATCAGCCAAAAAAAAAAAAAAAAAAAAAAAAAAAAGTAACATAAATAAATAAAAATAACCACTTCCACTTCACCCCTCTGTTCGTTCGAAATACCTGTCCAGCTGAGCCTTAAACTTATTTAGGCTATCAACTTCCACGACAAGAGATGGAAGTCTGTTCCACCCACCAACCACCCGCTGGCTAAAGGCAAATTTCCGCACATCTATCCTACATCTGTCTTTCCTCAATTTGAATTTATGCCCTCTCAGGTGATTTTTCTGAGCTAGAGGAAGAATCCCATCAGCATTGAGCATGCTCAAACCATTCAAGGCTTTGTACACCTCTATCAGATCACCCCGCTGGTGCCTAGTTTCCAGACACTGTAATTTGCAAAACTTAAGCCTTTCTTCGTAAGAGAACCCCTTTGTCCCATTCACCAATCTAGTTGCCCTTCTCTGTACTCGTTCCAGCAGCTCTACATCCTTCCTGAAATGAGGCCTCCAGGCCTGTATACAGTACTCTAGGTGTGGCCTGACCATTGCCTTATACAAGGGAATAATCACCTCCTTATCCCTGCTAGAAAAATTCCTATATATCATTGACAATACACCATGAGCTACTCTTGCAGCTCGTCTGCACTGCTCAGAGAACTTCATATCTGCCTGCACCACCACCCCCAGGTCCCTTTCATTCTCTACCACTGTCAGTGTAGTACCACAGAGTTGATACGTTGCTCTGGGGTTGCTGTTTCCCATATGTAGTACTTTACATTTGTCAATGTTAAACTTCATTTGCCACCTCGAAGCCCATCTGCTCAACCTTTCCAAATCCTGTTGCAGCAGCATAGTGTCAGTAGTGTCCTTGACAACCCTGCCAACCTTCGTATCGTCTGCAAACTTGGACATTAAGCCTGATATACCATCATCAATATCATTTATAAATACAGAAAACAATAAAGGCCCCAATACTGAACCCTGAGGGACTCCACTAATAACATTAGTCCACGATGAGCAGTGTCCATTGATTACCACTCTCTGTCTTCTCCCCCTCAACCACCCCTTTATCCATAGCAGCAACTTGCCTCCAATGCCACACTGCTCCAATTTGTGCAGCAGTCTTCCATGTGCAACAGTATCAAAAGCCTTTCTAAGATCCAAGTATATAATATCAAAGTTATTCCCTGCATCCAGTTCTTTTGTGACTGCATCATAGTATCCAATCAAATTGGTCAGGCAAGACTTCCCCTTAACAAAACCATGCTGTGTCCTAGCTATAACTGAAGTCTTGTCTAGATGATCCTGCAGTGCTTCTTTCACCAGTGCCTCCATTAATTTTCCGGGAACAGAAGTTAAACTCACAGGTCTATAATTACTTGTGTCAGCCTTTGATCCCCCTTTGTGAATTGGGGTCACATTTGCACATCTCCAGTCAATGGGTACCTCCCCTGAGTCCAAGGAAGCTCTCATAATTATGGCTAAGGGTTTGCTTACCTCCTTTGCTGCCTCCTTTAATATAACTGGATAGATCCCATCCACCCCAGGTGCCTTTCTTGTGTTTATCTTCAACAATTTCTCCTCCACTTTGCTCTCAGTTATTACAAGATTCTCTAGCTTACTGCTAGAGTTGAATACACCTCTGGCATTCCCCTCGCTGAATAACTCCTCATGTGTGAATGTCGATGCAAAATATTCATTTAGTTTGTTAGCTACCCGAGCAGGGTCATCAACAGTTGACCCATCGATCTCAAGTGGACCAATCTGATTCATCCCCTTCCTTCTAGAGTTTACATAAGTAAAGAACTCTTTGCTGTTTTTCTTCGCATCCCTTGCCAAGGATCTCTCGTAATCTGCCTTCGCCTGCCTAACCTCCTTTGTAACTTGGTTACAGATCAACTTGTATCTATCATAGGCGTCCGTGTCACGTGTTAATTTGTATGTATCCCATGCATTTTTCTTCTCTGCCATATGCCTCATTAGTTCATCTGACAACCATTTAGGCCTAAACCTTGAACAATATTTCTTAGTTGGTATGTAAAGCCTAGTAGCTTCCACGATAAGTTCTTTGAATGCTTCCCATTTTGAATTTGCTGTTGGCAATATCATCAGTTGATCCCACTGTATAGAATTTAAATACTGTCTCAGTCCATTGTAGTCGCCTTTACGAAAGCAATACCCCTTCCCTTTACCCCTAATGGTAGTTACCTCTTTGAGTAACTCCCACTTCAGCACACTGTGATCACTGCCACCAAGTGGTTCATTTATCTGCAGATTCTTAATGCATGAAGAATCACTACTGATAATCAAATCAAGAGTATTACTCCCTCTAGTTGCCTCCCGAACATGCTGATGTAGAAAACAATCATCCAATAAATCCACAAAAGCCTTGCTACTGTGTGAGTGACCAGCCCCCAAATTCCAGTCAATATCTGGGAAATTAAAATCCCCCATTATAAGACTCTCTGATTTACTGGCCCACTCTATTTCTCCGAACAGTTTCTTATTATACTCATCAGAGTCATTAGGCCTATAGCACACTCCTACTCTCAATTTTGATCTCCCAATGCTTATGTCACACCAAACTGACTCGACACTGCACTGTCCAGCGATGTCGACTGGCTTCACTTCCTTGGATTTTATGTGTTTTTTAACTAATAGCATAACCCCTCCTCCCTTCCTATCCTGTCTATCCTTTCTGTAGACATTGTACTCCCCAAATTCCAGTTCTGCATTTCTTATATCTGTGTGACACCACGTCTCTGAAATCCCCACAATATCTGCCTTTGATGTTTTGAGCAATACCTCAAATTCATCAAATTTATTTACTAAACTCCTAGCATTGGTGTACACACAAGTATACATGCACCTGTTCTTTTTCTTAGCTACCCTAACACAACCCATGTGTTTACTTGTACCCCAATGATTCCCAGCAGTCTCTGAAATATCCTGCATCTTATTTTCCAGGCTGCGGCTCATTCCAATAGAAGCAGTGCAAGAATCACTTTCACCTCTGCCAGTGGCTACTGTTAATCTATTAGTCCTTGTATCCCCCCAATCTAGCAGTTTTCCGACCCACCTAACATTGCCTCGATAGCATCAGCAAACATTCTTGCACCCTTTCTATTTAAGTGTATCCCATCCCTGTAGAAGCAGTCTCTCCTGTTAACAAGTACAGACCAGGCTGAAAAAAATTCTACCCCTTGAGCCCTGCACAGTCTTTCCAGGGCCGAATTGATTGACAGGGCTCTCATCATATACTCCCTCCTATCGTGTCTGGGCAGAATTGCAGACACTTTCAATTTCAACCCTAATTCACGGCTTTTTTTCATCAGTGACCTGTACTTGTCAAGTAATTCCGCCGGTCTCCTACTACTGTTTGAACCGCAATAGAAAATAATTTCTCTGCATTAAATCATATTAAAGACATTAGGGATAGGAATTGATGAAGAAAATGTACCAGACCTGTCTTTCTAAATAATTTAAATGAAATGAGTGTTTAAGTTTACATTTACATTTTTAATGCTGTGTATTTCCCTGTAGCAAATAAATTTGCTTACTATATCCCTTTTACTTAGGTTTATGGATTAGACAAAAACTGTTTTCTGAAAGACTATTTGTAACATAATTAATTAGTTAGTAATTAATTAGTGACTTAATGTAATTTAGGGCTGGAGCCTCAGGTTACAAAAGAAGTTAACTTACGTACAAGTTAGTGCGATAACATCATTTCTGTACATAGCCAACTACTTAAGTAGTTACGAATTGGCATCATTTAAGTATATCTCATATTGTGAATACCTTCATGAGTTACCATGATATTGAACTACCTGGAATAAGTAACGCTTCACCATAGGAGAAGACTATTGTTACTTATTCTCTGTAGATACCGCCACCCATGGGGTACCGTTTTGGAGCTTGTTGGCTCTTCATCGGTGGGTGAGCAGATACCCTGGTGTTGCAGTGATGACAAACCAGTTGTGAAGTATAACTCCACAATATAAGAGATGCCTTGATGGCCTAATGTAATTTTGGGTTAGAGCCTCAGTTTACGAAAGAAGTTTACAACTTTTACCTACTTCCCTCCCTTTTAATTTTTCAATTTAACAATTCAACTTAAACATTAACCACGCTACCTAAGTAAATCATCGCAGATTAATTTCAAGGTGAGTACCGCTTTTTAAGCTTTCGCTATTCTTTTCTTGTCTATTAACACAGTACTTGAAGATTTCTAAAATTTTGTATTTATGAAAGAAGTTAACTTGCATACAAGTTAGTGCAGTAGCATCATTTCTGTACGTAGCTAACTAAAGTAGTTACGAATTGGCATAATTTAAGCACCCACTGATGAGGAGCCAATAAGTAAAAATAGCCTTCTATGGTGCAGCGTTACTTATTTGAGGTAGTGCAATATCATAGTAACTCGTGAGAATATTCACGATATGAGATATACTTAAATGATGCCAATTCGTAACTACTTAAGTAGTTGGCTACATACAGAAATGATGCTATTGCACTAACTTATACATTAATAACACAATTAAGCCAATTATATAATTATCGGTCCAGCACCCTGCTTTTGCCCTTAGTTTTTTTTTAAGGTTCTGTTTCTTGCATACCTTCTATTTCCATCCATTATAAAAGCCATATGCTGGGGAACTGGTCCACATTTCAAGATATTTGTCATAAATAAACGAAGCCATGTTAATTAATTTAATCAATATGAGAAAGATAACTGTTTTGTGGAGAAATTCAATTAATTTCTCACACATAATAACATATTGCCAAATTTCATTTTTGCCCATTAATAATCATATACTCTGTGTATGTAAGCTGTACACCAAAATAAGTGCTGTGTTGTTTATTATGTACAATTGTACATATTGCTAAAGAGAGGGTTATTATATACACGATTTAATAAATATTTTTAATCATGCTTTTTTTTATAAATATGAAATGCAAATAAGCATTGGAGTGAATATACATTTTTTTAAAATAGCTGAAAAGAATTTATTGGAATATGAAGCATATTTGAAATGCAATTAATTTTTATCAGCCAGATCAAAATCTTCCTTGATATTACAGATTCTGAGAAAAAAATCATACTGTACCAGATTCTGTTGTATAAAAGATGATGTAAAGCAAGATGTTGGAATTGTTTTTCTGTTGTTTCCATATTTTTTTTTATTTATTCTTTTTAACATATTGATCAT
Source organism: Mastigoproctus giganteus (assembly GCF_048544385.1). Lineage (NCBI taxonomy): Eukaryota > Metazoa > Arthropoda > Arachnida > Uropygi > Thelyphonidae > Mastigoproctus > Mastigoproctus giganteus. The sequence continues at coordinate 15,188,587 of NC_143575.1, forward strand.
AATATTTATTATTATTATTAGCCCATATTGGTGCAAGGAAGCCTGAGGCTTATACTGCACCATCCAAAAAAAAAAAAAAATTTCTGAATTACACCAAGAGAGATAAGTAAGAAGGGAATCACCAAAAAAAAGAGACGAATGATGATATCCAGCTCAGGACCCTGGGTGTGCCAAGCCTATACCCACCAGATGTGAGCTCCTGGGATATGGATATGACATATTTATATATCATAATAAGTGGGTCAAGGAAATAAACTTCTTAAGATTGGCCTTGAATTCACGAAGTAGGTTTTAATTTTTATCACATATAATAATAGTAATGGAGGCATGTGATGCAAGAAAGCTAGTGTATGAGCTAATGTAGCATCAGCCAAAAAAAAAAACATTTCACACATCCATTCCCTCTAAAAGTTTATCCAGTTCCTCCTTGAATTTATTTAAGCTAACAACTTCCACAAAGACTGCTGGAAGTTTGTTCCAGCAATTAACCACCCGTTGGCTAAAGGCAAATTTCTGCACGTATATTCTACAACTGACTTTCCTCAACTTGAATATATGCCCCCTCAGGTTTGTAATCTGAGCAAGCAAAAGAATCCCATCAGAATTCAGAATGCTAAACCCATTCAATGTCTTATTACACCTCAATCAGATCACTTTACAGGTGCCTAGTTTTCAGACACTACAATTTGCAGAACTTAAGCCTTTATTTGTAAGAGGACCCCTTCATCCCCCTCACCAATCTTGTTGCCCTTCTCTGTACTTGTTCTAGCAACTCTACATCATTTCCTAAAATGAGGCCTCCAGACCTGTATGCAGTACTCGAGGCATGGCCTGATCATTATCTTATACAAAGGAATAATCACCTTTTCCCTACTAGCAAAATTCCTGTATATCATTGACAATACCCCATGACCTGCTGTGGCAGCCTGTCTGCATTGCTCAGAAAACTTCATATCTGACTGCACAATTACTCCCAGGTCTTTCATTTTCTACCACCCTAAGTGTTGTACCATATAGTTGGGTATGTTTCTCTGGGGTTACTTCTACCCATGTATGCAGTACTTTGCATTTGTCAATGTTAAACTTCAGTTGCCACTTTTGAGCCTGTCTGCCCAAATTTTCTAGATCCTGTTGCAGTAGGGCACTGCCATTACTGTCATTAACAACCCTGATATATTTTCATCAGTATCATTGATGAAGCTCCAAACCCTGGTGAACTTCACTAATAACATTAGCCCACGTAGAGCAGTGGCCATTGATTACCACTCTCTATCTTCTCCAACTCAACCACCCTTTTATCCATTGTAGCAACTTACACTTAACACCATACTGCTTCAATTTGTACAGTAGCCTTCCATGCGCAACAGTGTCAGAAGTTTTCCTGAAATCCAAGTACTCTATATATCAGAATTATTTTTTGCATCCAGTTCCTTTGTAACCACATTATAGTATCCAATCGAATTTGTCAGACAAGACTTTCCCTTAACAAACCCATGCTGTGTCGGAATTATTACTGCAGTCTTGTCTAGATGATCCTGCAGTGCATCTTTAACCAGCAACTCCATTATTTTCCCTGGAACAGAAGTTAAATTAACTGGTCTGTAATTACTTGTGTCACATTTAGATCCTCCTTTGTGAATTGGGGATACATCTACACATCTCCAGTCCGTGGGGACTTTCCCTGAGTCCAAGGATGCCTCATAATTGTGGCTAAGGGTTTGCTTACTTACTTCCTTTGCCCCCTCCTTTAATATAACTAGGCGCCTCCGTAGCCAGGTGGGAAGGAGCAGCAGTGCGTAGCACACGCTTCTTGATTAGACCGGGGTTCGAGCCCGTCACCACCAAATACGGAGGATGCGGAAAGGTCAGGGAATGATCACCGCATATTCCTGGAGCAATACGGCCTTAGTTGCTAATGCTCCTAAAAACCAAATAACAAACAAACATTAATATAACTGAATAGATCGCATCCACCCTAGGTGCCTTTCTTATGTTTAACTTCAACAATTTCTCCTCCACTTTGCTCTCGGTTATTACAAAATCATTAGGCACCCTGTAAGTTTGATAAACGTTTGGCATTTTCCTCCCTTAATAATTCATGTGTGAACGTAGATGCAAAATATTCATTCAGAGTATTTTGCATCTACGTTCACCTATATTGGTCCACTTGATATCGTCTACCATCGATATCAAGTGGAAAAATCTAATTCATCCCCTTCTATAGTCTGTATAAAGTAAAGACGTCCTTGCTGTTTTTTTTAGCATCCTTTGCCAAAGATTTCTTATCTGCCTTCGCTTGCCTTATCTCCTTTGTCACTTGATTACAGACTAGCTTGTATCTACCATAGGCTTTTGTGTCGCCTGATAATTTATATGCATCCCATGCATTTTTATTCTCTGCCACAAGTCTTATTAGTTCATCTGACATCCATTTAGGCCTAAACCATGAACAATATTTCTTAATTTGTATGAAACCTAGTAGCTTCCATGATTAGTTCCTTGAATGCTTCCCACTTAGAATTTTCTGTTGGTAACATCATCAGTTGGCCCACTGTACAGAATTTAAAAACTGTCTGAAACTGCTGTAGTCACCTTTATGGAAGCAAAAGCCCTTTCCTTTACCCCTATTGTTAATTATATCTTTAAGTTTTTTTTTTTTTTTTTTTGGTAGTTGTTGGCGCATCAGCCATAATGCACCTCCCAAGGTTTTTGCAGTGCTTTGATCCAAGTCCGAGACAGGATTCGAACCCGCAACCTTTGGGTTGCCGGGCAGGCACTTTACCCACCCGGCTGGCCCGGTCGGCTAAAATATCTTTAAGTAAATCCCACATCAGTACACTGTGATCACTGCCAACTAATGGTTCCTTTATCTGCAAATTCTTAATGCACAAATAATCACTGCTGATAACCAAATCAAGAGTATTACACTATCTGGTTGCCTCTCAAACATGCTGCTGCAGAAAACAATCATCCAATCAATAAGTCCACAAAAGTCTTGCTAGCATGCAAGTGATCAATCTACAAATTCCAGTCAATATCTGGGAAGTTAAAAAATCCCCCATTATAACACAATCTGATTTACTGGCCTCTTCTATTTCTCAGTACAATTGTTTGTTGTACTCATTAGAATCATTAGGCCTATAATACACTCCTGCTCTCATTTTTGTTTTCCTGTTCATCTATGTCAACTGGATACACTTCCTTAGATTTTGTTAACTAACAGCATAATCCCTTCTCCCTTCCTATCCCCTCTATCCTTTCTGTATGCAATGGACTCCAAATTCCAATTCTGATATTTTGATCAGCACTTCAAATTCATCAAATTTATTTACTATACTCCTAGCATTGATGTACATGCACCTGTTCTTGTTCTTAGTTATCCTAACACAGCCCATGTATTTATTTTTTCATGATGACTCCCACCAATCCCTGAAACCCCAGCACCCTGCCGTCCAAGCCACTGTTTATTCTAATAGAAGCAGTGCAAGAATCACTTTCACCTCTGCCTGTGGCTACTTTTAACCTTTTAGTCTGTGAATCCCCCATGCTAGCAGTTTTCTGACCTACCTAACACTGCCTCGATAGCATCAGCAAACACTCTTACATCCCCTCTATATAAGTGTATCCCATCCCTGTAGAAGCATTCTCTCCTGTTAATAAGCACAGACCACGCTGAGAAAAATTCTAGTCCATGAGCCTTGCACAGTTTCCCCAGGGCCGAATTGATTGACAAGGCTCTCATCATAAACTCCCTCCTATCATGTCTGTGCAGAATTGCAGACACTTTCTAATTTAACCCTAACTCAACTTTTTTTCAGCATTGACCTATACTTATTAAGTAAATTTGCAGATCTTCTCCTACCCTTAATGTCTTTCATGACAATAATATCACCCTTTGTGCCCTTAAAAGATATCTGTTCTACAATGTCATCAACTTTTAACCATGGCAGACATACCCTGGTCCTATTCCACCTATCCTTTTTACACAATATATTAACTGTCTCCCTGACAATAAAGCCACCGACAATAACTAACTCTTGTGGGACCGGCGCATTCTGCCTTGGAGATTGCCACTGTGTTGCCTGATGCACAAGAGATCTGGTGTTGAGTTGGGCAGCTGAGAGCTTGATGGGTCCCCCCATTTTAATACCTCCAAGGGCATCTACCCAACTCTTCAAACACTTATAATCACCCATCAGAATGCTGAGTTGGCGCCTAATTTTGCAACACTCTCTGCACCTAGCACACACAAAGACATCCTCCTTGGCTAGATCATGTCCTGTTTCAGAGAATTCCACAAACATTTCACCAGTTGCACATTTTTTGTCATGTGTTGGAGAATCCTCCCCCTCAGTTCTCCCCTGACTCACAGCACTCCTATTTTGTGCCCGTTGCTTTGCTGCTCTAGTCTGGGGCATGGTATTGAAATTGACAATTTTGGTTAGGGATTAGACAAATTAATAAGATTAATAAATTTAATTAATTAATTATCAATACTAGACTGTCTAATAGATTCCTAAATGCAGTGACACATATTACACTATCTAATTTTACATTAGAGCTACCTATTTACCACAATTAAAAATTTGAATTCCCTGCCAATCACTCTATACAAAAACAATGGCTGCAAGATCCGAATGAAACAATGGTTTTACCTATATTAAGTAGTAATCTAAAATAAAAATAACGAGCGTAACTTGAACTATAAAGCTACTTATAAAGCACAATATAATGACAATTAAGTAAATAAAAAAATCAAAACACTTATGCTTTTTTTTTTTGGAGCTTATAATTTGCAAAGACAGTCAGCACACTAACCAACCAAACAGCCATTATCGTGTGTGTGTGTGTGTGTGTGTGTGTGTGTGTGTGTGTGTGTGTGTGTGTGTGTGTGTGTGTGATAATGGCTGTTTCTAGGAGTTGAAGTAGGAATAGCCATAGCTGAATGCCAAATAGATGTCTAAACTTTCAACTTTAAAATTGTTTATTCAGGCTACTTTACTGAAAGGTGCAACTGTCCTAAGTTTGTTGCTTCCCACAAGCAGCTCAATCCTTCTTAGGTGATCAGTTGGATGTTGCTGGGAGCAAAAGAAGAAATTGACAAATTAGGGAATGTGGCACCCAGGTGCCAATCACAATTTGGCATCCCCTTTAAAATTTTCTTCATATGTGTATGTAAGTTTCAGGTATCCCTTGAAAGTTTGCGCCCGATTGCAATGCACCCTTGGGACATCCACCCCTGAGGGCAGGGCATAGTGATCTGCTTATGCGAACAAAGAAAAGAGAATGAATGAGTTAAAAAAAACTTAGAATAAATGTAAATTTTTTTAGATATTATCAATAATCAATCAGTAATCTTTACTGTTCTTGTTGTTGGAAGCAATAACAGTACAGTGAAACTTCCCTTTAACGGACAGCCATGTGGAACGAGAATGTGTCCGGTAGAGAGAAGTGTCCGCTAACAAGAAGTCTGAGGGGAAAAAAAAAGAAAGAAAGAAAAATCGTTAAACGTTTAATGTAAAATTAAATTAAATTATATACAGATTTTGAACAATATTTTTGTAAATAATATACATTCAATTGCACTATGCATATTATGACTTTATCTTAAGAAAAATACATACAGTAATCACTTATTTTCTTCTGCACCTTCTTCCGGCTGATAATTTTGTTTTCAACATTTGGAGTGAAGAAACCATCGAAAGTCCTTCAGTATCTTCTTCAGCGGCGAAAAACATTTTTAAACGATTGATTTGTATGAGCGCTTCTATTTTCATCGTTGGTTCTTCGTTAATATGTTCTTCGACAGAATGATCTCCTTCCATTTCTTCATCCTCATGAGGAACTTCTTGAAAAATATCGATGATAATGTCATTGATATCTAGAGCACCATCTTCTGTAGTGAGGTTCGAGTCTATATCTTTGTAGCCAGGGTCATTTGTAGCGGAAGTATTACATTATCAATAGATGTTGAAATTCTTGTTCTTCTTGGTGCTCCACATTGCTGTTCACAATTTCAATTTTTGCGTTTGAGAAGCCAGACTTTACAAAACAGTTCACGACAGTTTGTTTTCTAATTGCGTTTACTGAAGAGGAAATCCATTGAATCGCATCTAAGATGCTGAGTTTCTTTGCAAGGTCACTCGCACATGTTACATCGTTCATGTTTGCAATGAGATGTCTTAAAACACGTTTTCTGTAGTGAAGTTTAAAATTTTTTATTATCCCTTGATCCAAGGGCTGACACTCTGCAGATGTGTTTGGTGGCAGAAAAACGATTTGAATGATACAATTCAATGTGCGGGTGAGATGCAGCATTATCCATGAAAAGAATAATTTTTCTGTTTTGACGAATCATGTTTTGGTTAAAGTGACTTATCCATTCGCTCATGATATCTCGTGTCATCCACGCTTTTTTATTAGACTTCCAGTCGACATGCAAAAGATTTTATGCCTTTGAAACAAAGAGGATTTTGTGGTTTTCCTATAACAAGAGGTTGTTCAAAGTCTCCCAGCATATTTGTACACAATAGTACAGTCAAGCGTTCCTTAGAAATTTTTCCGCCCTGGCACTTTTCGTTTTTTAGACTCATTGTTTTTTCAGGAAGAGCTTTAAAAAACAACCCTGTTTCATCACAGTTGTAAATATCCTTAGCTTCAAAATCACGACGTAAATCTTCCAATTTGACGGTCCACTCCATTACAACCCCAGTATCAACAGATCCACCTTCACCACTTACGGTTTTCCAAGAAATTTTATGCCGACAAAATCCCCCCCCCTCTGCACACACCGAATTCATCAGAAGTTTTACACGTGCCTTAAAATTCTTGAAAAAGGGTTTAGAACCGCGACGTAAACCTTGATAAAATTCAGAGAATCGGAAATAGAAAATAAACACACGATTGAGGCAATACATGGAAGAAACGTTCCTAGAAAAAGGGCCGTGACCTTGCCCGCTGTCCGTTATGGGGAGATCAAATTAAGTGCTAATCTAAACGAAACAGTGCAGATTGCCTGTCCACGTCCGTTACAGAGAATGTCCACTAGACAGAAGCTGAAAACACGTTAAAACCAATAGAGGAGAGTTGGAGAATTTGAAAATGTCCATTAAAGAGAGGTGTCCGTTAGGAGAAGTTTCACTGTAGTTGCTTCTCCTGCTACTAATATGGTAAGATTGACTCTTTGGATAGAACATCTCACTTAACCCTACCACATTTGTAATTTAAAGGCACACTTATCAGAAAGGCTTCTACCAGATCATCACAAATAATATTAACTTGCAACTAACTTTACAGTGTTGTACCCATTATATGATAGGGGATTATGGTCTTATATGCAAAATGTGTTTCTGATTACTTGTCCAAGAATGCAATTCTACTAGTTGACATTGCCAATCAAAGCATTCTGTATAAAGTTTTCTTCCCTTCCCCATATATTCACATTGTACAAAAGTTTTGGCTTTGTATGAAGACAAGGGTTGGTTAGGGTGCAAAACTACTGATGTAGTTAAAAGTTTGTTCTAGCTTTGCAAGGAAAAATGATGTCCTCAAAGAGTATTTGAGGACAAAACTAAAAATGCCACTAGATTATAAGTCAGAAATATCATGAAACAAATTAATGTACCATAAAATTTCAGCACATTACATTTCAAATGCATTAGCAACTAGTAATAAAACATTTTGTTTAAAAAAAATGGCAAAATGCAACGAATTTGCTTATATTGCTCATTCATTCCTCCACTTAGCACATGGCAACAAACAATGTCCAGTGCTTCAGCTACAGTGTGTACAGTATGTGAATGGCTCATGTGATGTGATGTGTATGAAAAAATAGAAATAATACTTTCCAGATTTCTATTTATCTGATTTTAATAAAAGTTTTTGCGATTTCAGAATTTCTTGAAAATCAATTTACTGGAAGTCGAATTATTACATGAGGATGGACAGAAAAATAAATAATTTCTGTTGGTACAATTTTAATGAAATTTAGAACTGTGCAAATGAAATTTATAACTGCTTTTATGTGATTTAGTTTTGCCACCTTAATATTTTTCTGGTTATAATTAAATTCTGTTGACAGTCATGAAACATGAATTTATGAAAACTTAAAAAATTAAAGATAGGGAACAGCAGACAGTGAATACCATGTAAATATATAATAGTGAAGGAACATTTCCATTCCTTTATTTCCTTGCTAGCCCAAGACCAGGGCAACTTTTTTAAAAAAGTGACATTTACTACTTGAAGTGAGGGAACAAAGACTATGTTAAAAAAAGGTTGTTTTTCACAGAAATAGACATTGTATAAAAAACATTATGGGAATCCTTGTCTCAACTTTACTTGTGTGATCGAGACCCGCTAATATTCATAAAATCGGACAAATGTTAACTTATTGTGATTTTCTCTTGTTGAGAATCTGTGCCTCATTTTGAATTTAAACCAATTAAAAATAGAATAATAAATAAAATACATAGGCTATTAAAATTTTGAAATATTATATTTTAAGTCAGGAAATCTCTTACCTGATATTTTTCAGGAATAATTGCATCCATGTAAGATGTAATCAGAATAGATGGGAATTATTTCATAGACCTGCTTAAAGATTGAAAAATCTTGTAACAAGTCAAAAGCAAGCTTTTGACCCTAAATCCATGCATGGCGAATAATTGGAAGTATAATGGGAGTTAATTACCTGAAGCTTGATGGCGGGCTTTTCGTTTATAACATCTTCAAAGGAAATAGAGATGAAAATGTTTTTCTATTCTATATGCAGTTGACTGTCGAAATAATGGCACATTGAGATGAGTGCCAAAAAAAGAAACCGGCAAATCATATGATTACTGTATTTGTTTAAGTTCACCATTTTGAAAGTGAATTCTGTACTGATATCACGGATTATACACTGTTTAACATTTATTTTAAACTAAAAACCCCTCACTATGGATAATAATGTTAATAAACTTCATACAGGGAAGAAAAGAACAACATTAAAACTTAGTGACAAATGATATAAAAATAGAAAATAGAATGGGTATAAGTAGGAGTGTATTAATGGCAGACTATAACATTGGATTGTCAACATGTTTGTTTTTTTTGTGCAGTTAATAAAATTGCGTTCTTAATCTCTCCCTGTTTCTTTTTTTGCCTCATTGTTTTTGCATTAAGTATAATTGAAATAAAAATTTCTAGATAACGGAAAAATTTGAAATAATGGCATCTTGAATCCCCGAAGGTGCCATTATTCTGAAAGTATACTGTATTTCCTTTTCTTCTTCTTCTTCAAGAGGAGTGTTTCCATTTACAATGGGTTTCCTCAGCCTACAAGTTATTTCTTGTCAGGAATTTTTTTCTGCCATAAAGTGCGGTTCAAGGTGTCTTGGTCGGTTAAGCCTCGGGCTGTCATGCACTCCCGTACTCCATCCATCCATGTCCTCCTAGGTCTTCCTCTTCTCCTTCTTCCAGGAGGTATCCATTCCGGGATAGCCTTTGGATATCTGTTTTCTTGCATCCGTTTTACCCAAGTGATAATACTCAACTTTATTTTTCGCAAGGTTCAACTTGTGAAATCTTGTGAAAAATAAAGTTGAATGACTGCAGGAAGTTTATAAGAATGCTTGTAAATTAATAATAGTATAGTGAGTACTTTAAAGACTTGCTATCTGGAGAATATGCCATTCTATTTTACTACGAACCTTTTAAAAATTGATTAAAATTTGAATGTCAAATATATATTTCTGAATCTAGAAATGACATGTAAATGTGCACTGTAGTGGAAAGCAGTCTTTTTCTGTATGTGGGAATGAAAATTATCCTGTCTATTACAGTACCCTTTCATTGCTGTCTCTTCAGCATGGTTTGCTTTGATGCATAGATTTCATTGTTGTTATTCAGAACTTTGTTTCCCCCCCTCCATTACGACTTTTCAACGCCTGAAGTTTTTAACTTTAGGTGTTAAAACTTGTATGAAGACAAAATTATAACATTAAATTTGCAACCTTTATTTAGTCTGAAGAGCAGACTAAATTACTTGTTGGCATGTATACTAGTGCAAATGATTTGATTTTTCGTTATTATTATTGTTGGCACAATTTTTGCTAGCAACTGCTAGTCATTTATCCCTTCGTACAGAATGTTGTAATTCGAACCTCAGTGTTCTCTTTGAGTTTATCTCACAGGTCCATTGATGTCTAATGTTACACAATTCCTACATTCCTCTCCTGCTTCTAACAGAGATTTTCATACTCATCTAAAAACTTACTTTGTTTACCCAGTTTAAATTAATTTATATAACAAAATAAGGTCGTAATTTTAATGTTCTCCATTCACTCTGATGGTGGAAATACAAGGAGCAATATGAAAGTAATGCCTCATATTTTTATCTCAGAAAATTTAATTCCTACAACTGTGCCTTTTACCTCAATTAATCCTCGATCATTAATAATACTTATTTTTCCACAAATTCAGCATTTTCTATGCACTTCAGCCATCTCTGAGTCAAGTGCTGTATTCCAATCCTGTAAAAGTCTTTACTCTTGCTCTGGAGGGCTTCACAAACACTGTGCTTGAGCTGGTCTATCTGCAAAATGGGTTTCATGGAGTGCATTCTTCAGTGGGCCAAAAAGGTCAGATGGTGCAAGATCCGGGCTATGAGAGGGGTGAGGAAGAACAGCACATCCCAGTTTGGTTTTGCAATGTCCTCATTAAGGTTTTTGTCAGGTCGAACTCTACAGATGTGGGCTTCAACGTTTCCACATATCAATCTGAGTTGATTGTGGTGCAATGCTGCAAGAAGTCCACAAGGAAGACCCCATTTTTGTCCCAAAACACTGTCGCCATGACTTTATTGACAGAAGGCTGTCTTTTGAACTTCTTGCACGATGAATTTTGGTGGTGCCACTCCATCGACTGTCTCTTTGTTTCAGGTTCATAATGGTAGACCAGGGTTTCACCACTTGTGGCTGTGCGAGAAAGAAAAACCTCTCCACTCTTATAGCACTGGAGAAGTTCCACTAGAGGAACTAGGCTACAACAAGGTTTTTGCCACTGGACAAAAACCTTGTAGCCTAGTTCCTTTGTGATGGTTATCACAACAGGTTTCCCTATACCTGCTGCTTTGCACAATTTGCATGTTGTGATGCTGCAGTCCTCTTTGATCAGTGCATCGATCCAGCTCTTGTTGTCTGTTGTCACTGACATTTCTGGCCAGCTGCTTTGTGGATTGTCAACAATGTCACTTTCCCCACTCTTAAAGTGTCTTACCCAATGTCTAACTGTACTCTCATCTACATTTACAGTATTGAGACACGTATGGATTTCGATAGGCGTCACATTTTCCTTGTTAAGAAATTCAATCACCACTACTTGCTTGATACGTGTATCTGTAACATCCACCATTTGGAACTATCTGTGTGCTGCACTCACGAGACTCATTGCGGTGCCACTCAGTATGGTGAAACTAGATACCTTAGTAACTGCTCAGTGACATGTGAAATGGTCTATGCCGCCACATTTGAAAGCAAAAAATTAGGAGGCATTACTTTTGTACCGGTCCTTGTACATAATTATTTCTGAAACCATCAGTGATAATAAATTACTGCGTTATCATCCACAAAAGGTAATTTATGTTATTTTCTATTAATACTTATGTAAAAGGTACTGAACCCTATCTGCTTTTTTTTTTTTTTTTCCTTTTTTTTTTTTTTGGTAGTTGTTGGCGCATAGGCTTCTGTGGCCATAATGCACCTCCCAAGGTTTTTGTAGCACTTTGATCCAAGCCCGAGGCGGGAATCGAACCCGCGACCTTTGGGTTGCCAGGCAGGCACTTTACCTACCTGGCTAGCCCGGTCGGCACTCCATCTGCAAGATGGACCGGAAGCATACATGGAAACTTTTTATAAAAATAAATACTGATACTGATGGGTTTTTAACTGTGATTACAACATTGAGGGTCTGATAGCATATGGATTTCCTGTAACTTGCAGCTATCAAATTCCTAGTGTGACTGCTTTGTGTCATTCTGAGTAGCAACAGTATGTGGCACAGAATTTCTGTCAAAAATTTTGTTTTAGATAACAGCAGTTTCAAATATGGATACACCTGAATGAGATAACTAAAACATTTCTGAATGTTATCTAAATTAGCAGCAAGCAAATGAACCACTACGTATTGCAGTGTATAGACACATTGCAACAAAACAACAGAGTGGGGCAGGCAATAAACTTGCAATTATTGTGCAAAATTAATGATTTGGTAGACTTGTTTAGGGGATATGGTTTATTATTTTAAGATAGCAGAATTAAAATGGGGAACATATTCTTTATTTGGGAAGGAAAATTGCATAAAAGAGCTGTTTTCAAAAATGGAGGATGGCAAATAGTTCTTAGTAGTGAATGGGTGTTATTTTTTCTGTATAATGGGTGGCCCACTTAATTTGTGATGCAATCTACATTTTTTTCTTCAAAATGTGCCGCGATCTACCATCTTAAGAATTTCATTGCACACGGTTAAAAAAGTTAATCAACACATTGAAAAATATTGTTTATAAATTTTAAACTTAAATACAATTCAGAATTATTATTTTAAATTCATACGTATTTAAATTTTTAATTTATGTGAAGTTTGTGTGTTCATATCATCTGCCAAGCTTTCAAAATCGGGGATATACTGTGATAATGCCGACTGTAAAGAATCTTCTGTACGCAAGTCTGTAAGAGTAGAGCATTTCTTCATTTCTGTTTGTTTCAAATACAAAAAAGCTGATTCACGTAGATATGTGGAACCAAAACAGGAATTTTAAAGTTCACTGCATTTTTTAACATTTGGGGACTTTTCTCAGCAAACATATTTCCAAAAGCCTTTTTCTGATGATCTGGCTTTTAGGAAGATATCATTTCGCAATGTAATAATTTCATTTTCAAGTGATATTTTCTCCATGTGAAAAATCTCAGTGTTTTTTCTGTAATTTGTTTCTTATCATCTAAGTTGATATTAAACGGATAAGAAATATATTAAACAGTGTCTTCAATTGTTTCAAAATCATCCACAACTTTCTCAATTTCAGAAACATATTTCTCACTATTAAATTCAAAAACAGGATATTTTTGCTACAATTGCTTTGCTTATATTTTTGTTATAATTTGCTATATATTTGATATAAATGATCTTGCATATTTGCAAAATGATCATTTTGTTTTTTCTTTGAGATTCTTAGCCGTTGTCAAAAATTGATATTTATATGCAGAAATACTACTAATCATGTCACCCACATTTTTATTTTTTCCTTGTAATTCCAAATTCAGATTACTTAATTTACTGGCAAAATCTGCCAAAAAATCAGATCACACAACCACTCCGTATCTTTGATCAACAAATTTTTTAAATTAATTAGCAAATTTTGAAATCTCTGTAGAACCTTACTCCGACTCGGCCACCTCACATCTGTGTGTAATATCAGATTTGGTTAATTTTTATCGAGTTGCATTTTGAAAAATCTCCTTTGAAGAGATTGTCCTCTGGTGGAATTCACGATTTTGAAAGCTATGTCCATAACATTTTTAGTATTTAGTCTTTTGCTGGCTAACACTTGTTGGTGGATGATACAGTGGTAACTCAGATCTGGGAATTCATCCTTTTGGCACAATGTGATGAATCCGTTAAGATGCCCCGTCATTGCTTCGGCTCCATCTGTTGTTATTGATACGAGCTTAAATAGTGGTAATTTAGTTTTTTCAATAAAATTTTTGAATGCCTTAAATATATCAAGACCTCTAGTTCTTTCTTTTAACGAAACCATACCCAGCAATTCTTTTCTAGTGGCAGAATCATAGAAAACCATACAAATAAAAATGTGCAATTGAGCTGTATCACTGACGTCTGTAGATTTATCCAGTTGTAAAGAAAAGGACACACAATTAGCAATATGAGCACGCAATTGTTCACTCACATTTTTACTCATTTTTTCGATGCATCGCTAAGGTCACTATTAGGCGGAAAATTCGATTGGTATTTACTATCGAGTGAGTTGAAGTGCCTTTCTAAATTTCCTTTAGATTCCCTCGTGACAAAATTTGTTAAGGCATTTTCCAGTTAACTTTGCTATCAGTGTTTGCCTTACTACCAAAAAGGCATTTAATTTAAGTTTTTTTATTTATTTGACTTTTACTGTTGAGAATTATGTATAATTCCTAATATTTGTTTCCTTATTCGTAGGTAATACAGCATTGCATGACTGTGCAGAATCAGGAAGCCTTGATATTTTGAAACTACTATTAGCAAATGGAGCTAGGATGGATGTTGATTCCTTTGGAATGACCCCACTTTTAGCTGCAGCTGTAACAGGCCACACTCCAATTGTAGAATACCTTATTTCTATGCCATCTTGTACAAAGAAAGAAATGATTGATGCTTTAGAGCTGCTTGGTGCCACGTATGTTGATAAAAAGAGAGATATGCTAGGAGCAATCAAATGGTGGAGAAGAGCTATGGAGGAGAGGTACAACAATAGTGTTATTCCATTGGAAAAGCCATTATCTCCTTCCCCAATTGCTGCATATGAAAATGCCACTGAAGTTCGAAGTTTAGGCCAGCTTGAAGAGTTAATATGTGATCCAGATGAAATGCGAATGCAAGCATTACTTGTAAGAGAAAGAATTCTTGGTCCTGCTCACCCTGATACATCATATTATATCCGCTACAGGGGTGCAGTCTATGCGGATACAGGTAATTTTGAGCGATGTATTAGACTCTGGATGTATGCTTTAGATGTTCAGCAGAGGGTTCTAGAACCGCTTAGTCCAATGACACAAAGTAGCCTGCTGTCCTTTGCTGAACTATTTTCTTTTATGATGTCAGAAACTTGGACAAGAACACGGCGTATACCACCTGTTTCTTTTCCTGATGTACTTGGTGTATTTCAGCGGGCATTGCGAGAGGTGGAAACTGCAATGCAACATGTGTCTAAGGTACCACCAGCAGAACGTGATTCAAGTCACTTCCATAGAACATTAATTATAGTCATGCACCTTATTGGCCTTATGTGCAGATTACAGCCTCATATTACTACTGAACAGGATATGGAATTAAAACAGAGTGTATATAAGTTAGTTAGAATGAATCCTCGAGCTCGCAATGGTTGGACACCACTGCACTTGGCATGCTTCAGAGACTCTTCATCTGTTGGGCGTTATCCTGTCTGTACCTTTCCATCTCCAGAAGTTGTTGACCTTTTATTGGAAGTTGGAGCTTGTCCAAATGCAGTAGATTATGACAATAATACTGCATTACATGTGGCTGCTATGAATAAACCTTGTGCTCGAGCTGTTTTTAAAACTCTCTTGAACCATGGTGCCCACTTAGATTTGTGCAATTTGGAACACAAAACTCCTCTTCATCTTGCACGTAGTGTCCCACTTCTAGATGTCTATCCCCTTCGCTACCTCAATCTCCAATGCCTATGTGCACAAGTAATCAGAAAGTATGTTATTCCCTTCAAAGGCTTAGTTCCTAAGAAGCTAGAGACATTCATAGAAGTACATTAATATGTATTATGTAATCTTGGATGCATATAGTCAGGAAGATTTTTCTGTGTGTAGGTATGTATGTATATCCATGTTTGGTGTGTAATTTGTGCTAAACACTATGTTCTATCATCTTTGCTAGATACAGTTTACATACGTTGTACTAAAAACTTAACATGTTCATTTTTTTTAATCTTCTTGCCACTATATTTAATGGTTTCTTTCAAGGGATATTTTTCTCTGCAGATCTATTTCATGGTTATGCCATTGAAACATAAAAAATGTATAACTGAATTATTTGTAGCACTAACATTGAATGTATTTAGTATATAATGCATAATATCTGTATTTTGTTATTCACATTCCCTTGCCATGGTCTGCTTATTTGTTTTAAATATGTTGAAGGAAATTTTCTGCTTTTAATGACTGCTTAGAACTCAAACTGATTAATTGATTTTTTTAACCTTGAAGTTTGATAGGAAAGTTGTAATTATTTACAAATGTGCATAAAGGAAATGCTCTTAATTTCAAGGGAAAAATCAAGTGAGAATGAATTTGAAATGCTGAGAGAAGCTGGTTCTTGTATAGTTTTGTATTGAAATTCTGTATATGCTGTTTTAAATTTTGCTGACATCAGTATTATAACAAAAAGTAATCCAGAATTTGGAAGATTAATTTGAAAAAATGATTTTTATTAAATAATTTTCCATATAATTTTTTAATAAAAATTATAGAATTTTGTAAACTGGCAACTTCTCTGTGTGAATGATTGTAATATATGTTTGTAACTAATTATACATAAGAAAATTGAGAATCAACCCAACATTCAGTGTATTGATTGATTTCTTAATCGATTTTAATTTTTTCTGAGAAAGTCCTTTTAGGAAATTGTATATTTTTATATAAGTATATATTTTTTCAAATTTTCTTTAGTATTTAATGAATCATCTTCCTTTGACAGTGCAGGAATAGAAAATATTTGACTTAGAAAACTGCACTGAGCAGAAATTGTGTGTTCTGCTCTTACCATTATCATCTTGTGCTAGATTCCCTTTTAATTTGGCTTCCTTGTATGCAGTATTTTATTATCATATAGCTAGTTAAAGTAATCTCAGATGATTGTATGTGAAGAAAGGATTCAAGTTACTTTTATAGAAGGCAAATTAATATTTATGAACCTGTTAGATACTTCCTTGTAGGTAGAGAGGATTTGCCTTACTAATCTTCTGTTGAAGAAGTCATGAATATTGAGGAATAATAATGGTACTTAACAGATTTTTTTTTATCATATATATATACACCCAAGTAAGCAAAATCTGAAACAGTACATTACAAAAAATGCCATTTGAAATTAAGTAATTGTCATTGACATACATACTGAGATATGTAGAACAAATGGTGAATGCAATTTGTTTGGCATTCAGCTCCTTTCTGAGCATACCTAGTGAAAAAAAACTAATGTTCTTTTGCTGCTCTACATGCTTCCAGATTGACACTATGCTGTTTTTCAGCCAAAGAGTAGTGAGACAACTGTTTGCAGATATTGCTGTAAGCATTGATAATGGGTGCTGGATAATAGAAAACCTTTATGCACAATTGTATGTACATGGAATTTTAATGTAACATTAAGTGTATATATATATATATATATATATGCTTCTACTCTCTTAGAAATTTTAGGATAAAATGCTAGCTTTATTTAATGAAATTTATGTTACAAAGCAGCTTTTTAATTTTATATTATTACTTAAGTATTTAATTAATGCAGTTCCATTTTCTCTTTAAATTTGGCAAAAATGAAAAAAAAAATAGCTTTGAGCAGAAATATTAAAAAAGCTTACTCTCCATCAGAACTCTGCCTCTTCAAACTTGCAATGTAATCAGTAATATTGGTAATTCAGAACATAAAATACAAGTTCGTGTTTTTGCTATTATTCATAATTGTAATTCACCTAAATTTTTATGAGATGGAGATGTGAAACTAATCAGTTTTTGATAAGTGCAACTTTGTTTTGGAGACATTTTTATGAACAAGATCACACAAGTAAAATTGAGTGTTTTAGAGGAATAAAGTATTTTCGTATTTTCATTTTTCTTATTAGAGCCAAATTACAATTGAGTATAAATTATATTCAGTAAATGAAAAAAATTAATTATTACACTTCTAAATCTAGAAAAAATTTAAATGGAATTTAAGTTCAATGGAACTTGATTTAAATTCCATTTCAAATGTATTCCTGAATGAAGTATGGATAGGAAGTATGTATTAACAAATATAAACAAAGACATTCTTGTAGAGTTCCAGAAAATTGCATAGGAGGGAGATATTCTGATATCTTGTTTACAGAAATTAGGAGAAAACTATTCATATCAATATGGTAGGCTCCATTGATTTATTATTTTTATAGTGCAATTCAAAGAATCTTATTTAAATGTTATTCCACTCTTTCTCTGTGTTTGAAAATAGATTATAGAATTGTAATATGTAGTGAATTATGTCACAATATTTACAATATTTTGACTTATTTTTAATTAGTCATGAGAATAGGATGTAATTGAAGGAAAAGGTTTTGACTAATCAATAAAGTCAAAAGCTGTATACATTAAAACACTGAAAATTTGTAGCCAACTTGATAATATAACATCTATATTCATGTTTCTCTTGTGCATATCTTCAATGCTTGAGAGAGAGAGAGAAAAAGACTTAGGATAATACTGACTCTAGTGATAATTTTTTTTAAATGGGTGTTATCATTAATAGGTATGCACAGTATTTATTATTTAAAGTACATTACTTGCTTTTTCTTTTTTTACTAAATCTACGGATAGTTGCTTGCAAGGAGGTTTGCTTTGTAGTGCTAAACTGAAAGAAATGTGGATGTATAGAGAGATTGGTAGAAGGGGATGATATTGATAAGATTTCAGTGAAGGAAATTTTCTTAATAAATAAAATTAACGTGTAAATATTTGAGCTGATTAAAACAAAATATCCATAAAATTTTAAAGTTTTTTGTGAAAAATCATCTTCAGTATTCTACATGGCAGCTCTCTCTCTCTCTCTCTCAAAGATACTGAAAAATGTAACAAAGCATTATGGTAATTTAAGATTATAAATGCACATTTGCTGCATATTATGTTTGAATTACCAATATTTAAATACCCATCATTGGGTTAAATAGTGAAAAGAATTTTATATGCGTTTCCAAAGTATTTCAAAAGTTCTGTATACTTATTTGGTAAAGTGATTTTGCTTGAAGCTGTTTCCTACTTGAATACTGAAATATGTTTTACTAAGGATTATAACTTTAAAAAAATAATTTGAATTGGGATTTCATATTTAATGAATTCAGATTTTTCTCATTCTGCTATATCTGCTTGTACAAAATTTCACTTAAATTAAGTATTATCTCAACAAAAATTTCATAAGTAATTTTGTAATTCAGATTTCCTAAAAAGAAGTTACGCTGATAGTTTCTCCTCTAAAAATTAGACAAACAAACCTGTGATTAGCATGTGTTTTGTGAAAGATTTTGTGAGTTTCTACCAGTAGAAATGATTTTTACAAAGAGCTCAAAAGGAAACGAAGACACCTAAGTGATGATTCTTGCCTTCATATCTTCCAAGGTTGCCATCACCATTATAGTGATCAGTAGTTTTAGAGAATCTTGCCTTTATAATAATTTTAATTTTTTTTTAATGTGTTAAGAGAATGACATAATTTGGTTGTTCATAGTGAATTAATTAAATGTGACTAACACTGAAAATAAAATAAACCACATGAATTTTTATCAAATTAATTTTATTGGTTAGAAGTATTGTCATCAAAAATATTGTTAAGTAATATATTCAACACAATAGAACTTAATTGGAGACATTTTCAGGTTTTGTATTGAATCCTGTTATCAGGCTTAATCAGGAAAGATGTGGCAGCTATTACTAACTTTACAGCAGTTCCTAATTTGATAGTCTTCTACCCTGTAAAGTTAAGAACAGTCATCAAATCTTTCTTGAGTTAAGCCTGATGATAGGATTCAATATGGAATCCAGAAATGTCACTAATTCTTAATTAGTTCTATTATTTTGGGCAATTCACTTTTTTTACACAAAAAGTAGTTGAAAATAAAATAAAATTTATGAAAAATAGGATTTAAGAAAAAGGAAAAATATTTTCATTTTTCTTATTTTAAAATGCATCTGTAAAGGTATGACCCTTCATTTCTTTAAAAAATACCTGATTAAAGAAATCTCCTCAAGCTTTTTCAAAATGTGGATTGATTATTAATTCCTCTAAGGCATTAATTGAAAGGTTTCTCCACTAAGTTAAACTACTTCTTTTTTTTTTTTTTTGCTGAGTTCTTAATATGCTGTTCATTTTTCTTTCTTTCTTTTGTTCTTTATTTATTGTAAAAGTTATATTTATACTAATTTGAAATGTTTTGAATTTATTTTTATGATTCTGGCAAGATTCCCTAAAATCTACTCAAGTTGGTGAATATACCTCTAGCTCAGTGACAGTAATTGACTCAATAACTGGAATGTTAAATAATTGTTAAATAAATATAACAAACTATATTGTTATTATTGTATTTTTCTGATTCATTATATGGGGACTGTAACACAATTTTTGCAAAAAAAGTGGCTTTGCTCATTTATGAATGGGCTTTAATGAATATATTGATGATATACATTAAATAAAACAAAATCAGTATTTTTAATAATTATATCACACTATCAGAAAATTTGTCAGACTACTTTTACTGTTTTCAGAAATCACTATAATCAAATAACATTAACAAAATTTTCAAATATGCTTTTAAAATGGCAAGTAGCAGTGAGATTTAAAAATGAGTGCAAATGCAAATTGTCTGCATTATGCATTGATACATAAATATCACTACATAATGCAGATAAAACATCAAAACAGTCATTCCCATTGTAAAATTCAACATGCCATTGCTTTCAGGGCAAAAAGTAAGTACACATTTAAAGATGATATTTTATGAACAGAATATTTCCTTATGTGGATTACTAAAGTAAATTCATCATCATCAGCCATTTCAATCCACTGTAGAATGAAGACCTCTCCAGCAGCTTTCCAGTTCCTTCTGTTTTGTGCAATGGCCATCCATTTACTACCCACAAACTTTTGAATTTCATCTGTCCATCTCCGTTGTCTTTCGGGTTTTCTTTTAGCTCCTAGTCCATCTGCCATGTCTTTGAGCTATATGTCCTGCCCAAGTCAATTTCAGTTCTTTAGTTTTGATAAGAATGTCCTTTACAGTATTTGTGTTTGCTGCCTAATCCACGTTTATCTTCTTATCTAACAGTCTGATTTCTAATATAATTTGTTCCATTCTGCTCTGTGTAGTTTTCAGCTTCTCTTCCATTCTTTTGGTGAGTGCACAAATTTCACTTCCATAAGTCATGGTGGGCATATGCATTGGTTCATTATTTTACGTTTCAGACAAATTGGGATATTGCTCCTCAGTATGGGAATATATTTCCTGAATGCTATCCATTCGAAATTTATTCTTCTCTTGAGTTCCAGCCATTTATCATTATTACAGCTAATGACTTGTCCCAGATAAGTACAGGCAGTTCTCACTTTACGAGTTTCCGGGTTTACGAGTTTTTTTTTTTTTTTCCCCCAAGTATCAAGTATCAACAAAATCAAAAATATGAACATTAATTGCAAAAAATGAATATTAAATATTCATAAATACCGCATTCCAAACCACATGCGTAGCTATACAATACAGTGTACCCTGCTTTACGATATTAATCAGTTCCAAAGACACCATCGTAATGTTAACCCAATAACACATTGTTTTTTGGTAATTCGTTTCAAGATCTTGGAAGTTGAAATTTTTGCTGTATAACTAAGCTATTTATCTCTCTAAAATGTCATTTTTAAGGTCATGAGCTTGACATTAAGGCAATATAAAAGGTTGTGAGCGTGGTTTGTAAATTGCATTAGTTACCAATTCAAATCATTAAAATGCACTACACTTTCATTGTTATCATATGTTCCGTTATAAGAATAAATTTTAAACGCGTTTACGATATTTTTTCTAAAGCACATTTCTGGATGTCACGACCATAAAACAATAAAACAATTTGCACTTTCCGGTTTATTGGGCTTTTCTGTTACTGCAAGCAATTATAAACGGGTAGTAAACTCTATCTTCTTGCATTTGCGAAAATACCGATAGCTGGAATTGTGTGGTTTTTTACATTATTATGGTGAAATGTGTTTCCTCTTTACTTCAATCAATCTTCAATTGTATAAAGAACATAAATCTTCTCCTCATTCCTTTTTTTTTAAGCTTCATAAACTTGTTACTCCATGCAAATTGTGTTAGTTGCAGTTTGTGTGTGCAGTTAAAAAATGCTTATGCATGCAATCGTGAAATTTATAATTAAAAGAGAAGATTAATCTTGGAAATAAACTCCTCTTGAAGCATTTCTGAAGAAGACTCCTTGTGCAACAAACCAGTGAGTGATCAACAAGTGTGCATTTAGTCTATGATGATGAAGAATAAACATTTTAACATTTGTAAGTCGTAAATAATTTCTCTATTATTATAATTTGCTTGATTTTACAGGCTACGTTTTCATTTCTTTTGATAAATCAATCATTGTTTAAACATATACTACAAGCGCGCGCTAGGAACAAATTAACTCGTAAAGTCGAGAACTACCTGTACTCTCCATTCACATTGACTCCTTTCTGCGACCAGTCCAATCTTCTCAAAACTTCCTCAAGGGCAGGAATAAACAACTTCGGAGATATTGTGTCTCCTTGCCAAACTCCTTTTGCAATTTTAAATTTGCTACTGTCTTTGTCTAGGCTAATAAAGGAGGTAGCATTCTCATATATTTTTTTCAATGTCATAATGTATGCTGTATCTATGCCTTGTCTTTCCAGTGCCCGAAACATTGCCTTATGCTTGGAGTCAAATGCCTTTTCATAATCCACAAATGCAGGGCATAATGGTGTTTTATATTCATTTCTTTTTCCATTAGCTACAATATTACGTGAAGGTGATCCATAGTTGAGAATCCTGTCCTAAAGCCAGCGTGCTCTTTTGGTTGATTCTCATCAAGTATTCTTTCTAATTCTTTACTCGGCCTTGTAATTGCATAAAAGTATCGGTAAAGGTTTCCACGTGTTTCAACTCCGCTAACCGTTCGTAATTTTCCCGCCTTTGTGATACGATATACCGTACTAGATAGCGTCAGTTGAACTTCGTTAGCAGTTAAATTGTACGTTTAAATAAATACATATAACGACTTAGATTACAAACGTAATATAATTAATTTTATTTAACATAATTAATTATACATATAACCACTTAGGTTACGTAACATAAATAATTAGTAAAAACAAATAATTAATACATAACTTGATACGAAAGTTATATAAAGGGATTTCGCAGATAACACTCGTTACTGAAACGTAAATATTTCGTAGATAACACTCGTTACTGAAACGTAAATATTCCGTAGATAACACTCGTTACTGAAACATAAATATAGCGTTATAACTGTGTTTGGATACAAGTTTAGGATTTAATTTTGTACAGAAATTGAAATTTTATTGAAAGTAAATCTAAATCATGACTCAAACCAGAGCAGCAAAGCAAAGGGCTCAAGCTAATGGGAATGCTGTGGCCCAGGGGAGAACTGAGGGGGGCAGTTGTCCTCTGAATCACAGCCTTGTAAGATGCACTATTTGCTTGATGTTTGCGGAGCAGTCAAGTATGGGACATGATACTGCCATGGGGGATGTCTTTGTGTGTGTGCGGTGTAAGGAGATAAGGCGACAACTCAGCGTTGTTATGGGCCTATATGAGAGCTTGAAGGATAGGATGGATGCCCTCGAAGGATTACAAGTGAGGGGCCCATCAAGCTCTCAGCTGCCCACACCAATGCCAGAGCTTGCACTTGGTCATCGCGGAACACAGCGGCAACCCCCAAGGCAGAATGCGCTGGTCCCAAAGGAACTAGTAGTTGTTGGTGACTCTATTGTCAGGGAAATGGGAAACATGCTTTGTAAAAAGGATAGGTGGAATAGGACCAGGGTATGTCTGCCAGGGGCAAAAGTTGATGACGTTGTAGAGCGGATATCATCTTTTAAGGGCACAAAAGGTGATATAGTTGTACACGTTGGCACTAATGACATTAAGAGTAGGAGACCGGCGGAATTACTTGACAAGTACAGGTCACTGATGAAAAAAAGCCGTGAATTAGGGTTGAAATTGAAAGTGTCTGCAATTCTGCCCAGACACGATAGGAGGGAGTATATGATGAGAGCCCTGTCAATCAATTCGGCCCTGGAAAGATTGTGCAGGGCTCAAGGGGTAGAATTTTTTTCAGCCTGGTCTGTACTTGTTAACAGGAGAGACTGCTTCTACAGGGATGGGATACACTTAAATAGAAAGGGTGCAAGAATGTTTGCTGATGCTATCGAGGCAATGTTAGGTGGGTCGGAAAACTGCTAGATTGGGGGGATACAAGGACTAATAGATTAACAGTAGCCACTGGCAGAGGTGAAAGTGATTCTTGCACTGCTTCTATTGGAATGAGCCGCAGCCTGGAAAATAAGATGCAGGATATTTCAGAGACTGCTGGGAATCATTGGGGTACAAGTAAACACATGGGTTGTGTTAGGGTAGCTAAGAAAAAGAACAGGTGCATGTATACTTGTGTGTACACCAATGCTAGGAGTTTAGTAAATAAATTTGATGAATTTGAGGTATTGCTCAAAACATCAAAGGCAGATATTGTGGGGATTTCAGAGACGTGGTGTCACACAGATATAAGAAATGCAGAACTGGAATTTGGGGAGTACAATGTCTACAGAAAGGATAGGAAGGGAGGAGGGGTTATGCTATTAGTTAAAAAACACATAAAATCCAAGGAAGTGAAGCCAGTCGACATCGCTGGACAGTGCAGTGTCGAGTCAGTTTGGTGTGACATAAGCATTGGGAGATCAAAATTGAGAGTAGGAGTGTGCTATAGGCCTAATGACTCTGATGAGTATAATAAGAAACTGTTCGGAGAAATAGAGTGGGCCAGTAAATCAGAGAGTCTTATAATGGGGGATTTTAATTTCCCAGATATTGACTGGAATTTGGGGGCTGGTCACTCACACAGTAGCAAGGCTTTTGTGGATTTATTGGATGATTGTTTTCTACATCAGCATGTTCGGGAGGCAACTAGAGGGAGTAATACTCTTGATTTGATTATCAGTAGTGATTCTTCATGCATAAGAATCTGCAGATAAATGAACCACTTGGTGGCAGTGATCACAGTGTGCTGAAGTGAGAGTTACTCAAAGAGGTAACTAACATTAGGGGTAAAGGGAAGGGGTATTGCTTTCGTAAAGGCGACTACAATGGACTGAGACAGTATTTAAATTCTATACAGTGGGATCAACTGATGATATTGCCAACAGCAAATTCAAAATGGGAAGCATTCAAAGAACTTATCGTGGAAGCTACTAGGCTTTACATACCAACTAAGAAATATTGTTCAAGGTTTAGGCCTAAATGGTTGTCAGATGAACTAATGAGGCATATGGCAGAGAAGAAAAATGCATGGGATACATACAAATTAACACGTGACACGGACGCCTATGATAGATACAAGTTGATCTGTAACCAAGTTACAAAGGAGGTTAGGCAGGCGAAGGCAGATTACGAGAGATCCTTGGCAAGGGATGCGAAGAAAAACAGCAAAGAGTTCTTTAATTATGTAAACTCTAGAAGGAAGGGGATGAATCAGATTGGTCCACTTGAGATCGATGGGTCAACTGTTGATGACCCTGCTCGGGTAGCTAACAAACTAAATGAATATTTTGCATCGACATTCACACATGAGGAGTTATTCAGCGAGGGGAATGCCAGAGGTGTATTCAACTCTAGCAGTAAGCTAGAGAATCTTGTAATAACTGAGAGCAAAGTGGAGGAGAAATTGTTGAAGATAAACACAAGAAAGGCACCTGGGGTGGATGGGATCTATCCAGTTATATTAAAGGAGGCAGCAAAGGAGGTAAGCAAACCCTTAGCCATAATTATGAGAGCTTCCTTGGACTCAGGGGAGGTACCCATTGACTGGAGATGTGCAAATGTGACCCCAATTCACAAAGGGGGATCAAAGGCTGACACAAGTAATTATAGACCTGTGAGTTTAACTTCTGTTCCCGGAAAATTAATGGAGGCACTGGTGAAAGAAGCACTGCAGGATCATCTAGACAAGACTTCAGTTATAGCTAGGACACAGCATGGTTTTGTTAAGGGGAAGTCTTGCCTGACCAATTTGATTGGATACTATGATGCAGTCACAAAAGAACTGGATGCAGGGAATAACTTTGATATTATATACTTGGATCTTAGAAAGGCTTTTGATACTGTTGCACATGGAAGACTGCTGCACAAATTGGAGCAGTGTGGCATTGGAGGCAAGTTGCTGCTATGGATAAAGGGGTGGTTGAGGGGGAGAAGACAGAGAGTGGTAATCAATGGACACTGCTCATTGTGGACTAATGTTATTAGTGGAGTCCCTCAGGGTTCAGTATTGGGGCCTTTATTGTTTTCTGTATTTATAAATGATATTGATGATGGTATATCAGGCTTAATGTCCAAGTTTGCAGACGATACGAAGGTTGGCAGGGTTGTCGAGGACACTACTAACACTATGCTGCTGCAACAGGATTTGGAAAGGTTGAGCAGATGGGCTTCGAGGTGGCAAATGAAGTTTAACATTGACAAATGTAAAGTACTACATATGGGAAACAGCAACCCCAGAGCAACGTATCAACTCTGTGGTACTACACTGACAGTGGTAGAGAATGAAAGGGACCTGGGGGTGGTGGTGCAGGCAGATATGAAGTTCTCTGAGCAGTGCAGACGAGCTGCAAGAGTAGCTCATGGTGTATTGTCAATGATATATAGGAATTTTTCTAGCAGGGATAAGGAGGTGATTATTCCCTTGTATAAGGCAATGGTCAGGCCACACCTAGAGTACTGTATACAGGCCTGGAGGCCTCATTTCAGGAAGGATGTAGAGCTGCTGGAACGAGTACAGAGAAGGGCAACTAGATTGGTGAATGGGACAAAGGGGTTCTCTTACGAAGAAAGGCTTAAGTTTTGCAAATTACAGTGTCTGGAAACTAGGCACCAGCGGGGTGATCTGATAGAGGTGTACAAAGCCTTGAATGGTTTGAGCATGCTCAATGCTGATGGGATTCTTCCTCTAGCTCAGAAAAATCACCTGAGAGGGCATAAATTCAAATTGAGGAAAGACAGATGTAGGATAGATGTGCGGAAATTTGCCTTTAGCCAGCGGGTGGTTGGTGGGTGGAACAGACTTCCATCCCTTGTCGTGGAAGTTGATAGCCTAAATAAGTTTAAGGCTCAGCTGGACAGGTATTTCGAACGAACAGAGGGGTGAAGTGGAAGTGGTTATTTTTATTTATTTATGTTACTTTTTTTTTTTTTTTTTTTTTTTTTTTTTTTGGCTGATGCTGCATAAGCTTGCTTTCTTGCATCAAATGCCTCTACTAATGCTAATGCTAATCTGTTAGTATCAACATCAGCCATTTTCCATCCATTGAAGGATGAAGGCCACTCCAGCAACTTTCCATTTACTACCCAAAAACTCATGAATTTCATCTATCCATCTCCGCCTTTGTCTTCCAGGTTTTCTTCTAGCTCCTCTTGGGTGCCATTCTGTTATTTTCTTAGTTCATCTGTCATCATGTCTCCGAGCTATGTGTCCTGCCCAAGACCATTTTAGTTCTTTAGTTTTGATAAGAATGTCCTTTACTTGAGTTTGCTGCCTAATCCATGTGTTACTCTTATCTAACAGTCTGATTCCCAATATAATTCTTTCCATTCTTCGTTGTGTAGTTCTCAGGTTCTCTTCCATTCTTTTGGTGAGTTCCCAAGTTTCATTTCCATAAGTCATGGTGGAGAGTATACATTGATTCATTATTTTACAGTTTCAGACAAACTGGGATATTGCTCATCAGTATTTGAGTACATTTCCAGAATGATATTCATCCAATATTTATTTTTCTCTTGACTTCCAGCCATTTATCATTATTACAGCTAATAACTTGTCCCAGATAAGTATATGACTCCACCTTTTCAATTACTGCTCCTTAAATCATTATTTCCCTTTCTGTGGCATACTTGTTCATCATTACTTTTGTTTTAGCCATATTCATCTTTAGTCCAAAATCCTTACTAACTGTGCATAACTGATTAAGATTTTCCTCTAATTCTTTGGGATCGTGGCTTATGACCACAGTGTCATCTGTAAATCGTAAATGATTTAGGTACTCTCCGTTCACATTGACTCCTTTCTGCGACCTGTCTAATCTTCTGAAAGCTTCCTCACGGGCAGCAGTAAACAGCTTGAGAGTATTGTGTCTTTCTACTTTCTCGAATTTAAAATCGAGAACTCCTTTCTCGATTTTAAATTTACTACTGTCTTTGTCTAGTCTAATAAAAGAGGTAGCACTCATATATTTTCTTCAAAATCATAATATATAGGGTATCTATGCCTTGTCTTTCCAGTACCCGAAACATTGCCTTATGCTGTATGGAGTCAAATGCCCTTTCATAATCCACAAATGCCAGGCATAATGGTGTTTTATATTAATTTGCTTTCTCCATTAGCTGTGATATTACGTGAAGGTGATCCATAGTTGAGAATCCTGTCCTAAAGCCAGCTTGCTCTTTCGGTTGATTCTCATCAAGTATTCTTTCTAATCTGTTCGTATTGACCCTTGTGAACAACTTGTAGATGTGGGATAACAAGCTAATTGGTCTATAATTTCCAATTTCTGATTTATCTCCTTTCTTATGCACCAAAACTATGATTGCATTATTCCACTGCTTAAGCGTCACACCTTTTCTAATGCACTTTGTGAAGAGCCTTCCCAGTTTTGTATTATGTCTCTTCCTCCCAATTTTAACAACTCTACAGTAACTTCATCTTCCCCCGGGGCTTTCTGATTCTTCATTTTCTTCAATGCATGTTCTACCTCATCAGGAAGAATATCGGGTATGTTGTATATGTTGCTACTTTGCAATCCATCTTCCCCACTCCTGGCATCATTCCCTCGCTCCTTGTATAATTCTCAATAGTAGTCTTCTGCTATTTGAATTATGCCTTCTCTGCTGTTTATAAGTACACCATTGCTATTCTTCAGTTTCGGTATCATTTGTCTTTCTGTATTACTGTTCATGGCTGCTGATTTAAATCCTTTGTTTTCCCTTAATGTTTGTTCTACTTTTCTTGTGTTAAATCTTATGCCCTCTCTGAGTCTCTTTCTAATTGTTTTGCATAGCTCAGTATACTCAATTTTCTCCCTGTCAGTGTTTTTCTTGCTCTTCATTTGTCGTCTTCGGTTCATCATGACAAGTGTTTCTTGACTAATTTTTTCTTCTTTGGTTTTCTTTTTACCTATAGGTTTCTTGGGCTTTATCACTTTCAGAAAGTTGTAGTGTTCCTCGTCGATATCTTGGTCCTGAGCAGTCTGCAGAAGCTCAAACTTGTTCTTAAGTTCCAGTACATACTGCTTTTTGTCCTCCTCTGTTATCTCAAAGACCTTTGTATTATTTACTCGAGTCACTGTTTTCCTTTCCTACATCTATATCAAGTGTACATCTTACCATTCTGTGATCACTTCCAACATTTACCTTATTCGAGACGGTAACATCATTTCACAATATATCATTCTGTTAGTGAGAATGAAGTCGATTTCATTAGTTGTTAATCCATTTGGACTCTTCCATGTCCACTTGATGTTCACCCTTTTCTTGAAAAACGTGTTCATTACTGACAGTCCTTGAGATTCTGCAAATTCCACAAGTCTTAGCAGATTCTTAGCACCCTCTTCTTCCACTCTGATCCTCTCGCTGCCGTAAGAGGGAGAGAGTGAAAGCTGCTGGGGACTGAGGGCGATTTCTTTTGTCGTGCTGTCATATGCTGGAGGGTTTGGTCTTTTCCTCTTCACGCTGACCAGGTGTCTTGAAGAGAACCACTCTACACGTTCGTTGCAACCTAAGTGACGTAACAGGGCTTACCACGAGAAGGTGTGCATGAGTGGATTTTAGGGAAGCAGGCCAACCGGACTTCTCCTAAATCTTCTGTAATAGAGAGATATTGGATCCATCAGTGTTTTAGGCGAGTGTCTGATAACACACAGGATACCTATTCCCCTCTAAGCCCTTCCTCTCTTATACAGCAAAATTTTGATTGAATTATTCCACTCCTTAGGTGTCATGCCTTTCCTAATTTTTGTCTTGCCAAAATACATTAGTCTTGCCAGTTTCTGTGTCATATCTCATCCTCCTAATTTTAACAACTCTTCAGTAACTTCATCTTCACTCAGGACTCTCTGATTCTTCATTTT
Organism: Mastigoproctus giganteus; assembly: GCF_048544385.1. Classification (NCBI taxonomy): domain Eukaryota; kingdom Metazoa; phylum Arthropoda; class Arachnida; order Uropygi; family Thelyphonidae; genus Mastigoproctus; species Mastigoproctus giganteus. Next base: position 15,218,533 of record NC_143575.1, read on the forward strand.
GTTAAATGCACATTCTATCTCATCAGGAAGGATATCGGGTATGCTGTATGTGTTGCTAATTTGTAATCCATTTTCCCCACTGCTGCTATTATTCCCTTGCTCGTTATATAATTCTTTATGGTAGTCTTCTGTTATTTGATTTATGCCTTCTCTGCTGTTTATAAGTACACCTCTATTCTCCAGTTTCAGTATAATTTGTCTTTCTGTATTACTGCTCATTGAAGTCCTTTGTTTTCCCTTAATGCTTGTTCTACTTTTCTTGTGTTAAATCTTATGTCCCCTCTCAGTCTCTTTCTAATGGCTTTGCATAACTCAGTATACTCAATTTTGGCCTTGTCGGTGTCTGCCTTGCCCTTCATTTGACATCTTCAATTCATCATGACAAGTGTTTCTTGACTAATGTTTTCTTAAGTTTTTTTTTTTTTTTTTTTTTTCTCTCTTTTTCACCTATAGGTTTCTCGGGCTTTATCACTTTCAGAAAATTGCATTCCTCGTCAGTGTCTTGATCCTGAAAGGTCTGCAGAAGCTCAAACTTGTTTATAAATTTCAATACATATTGCTTTTTCTCCTCTTCTGTTATCTCAAACACCTTCATATTATTTACTCTAGCCAGTTTTTTTCCTTTCTTTTCTTACATCTATATTCGGCGCCTCCGTAGCCAGGTGGGAAGGAGCAGCAGTGCGCAGTACACGCTTCTTGATTAGACCGGGGTTCGAGCCCATCACCACCAAATACGGAGGATGCGGAAAGGTCAGCAAATGACCACTGCATATTCACAGACCAATATAGCCTTAGTTGCTAATGCCCCTAAAACCAAATAACAAACAAACAAACTTACATCTATATCAAGTAGTGTATAATTGTGCTACCTCTACTCTGCCAGATAGTGACTGGATGGAGTCCGAGTACTGTGGGGGGGGGCATTGTCGAGGCCACGTTATGTCGAGGATCTGGGTATATTCTTACCGTGTGTACGCTGTATCCAAAAATTTCATTACTTCATACAGCATGTCCCACCCACTTTTTCTTACTATTGAATACACCATGAATTGTCAAACTAATAGAGCAAGCTTATCTGCAAAAAGATCTAAACCTCCCAAACACTTCCTAATTCATTTCACAAATATTACGTGGTCACAACTATGTCCATTTCCACTTGCAGTCTTCCAAACCCCATTTACTTTTCTGACAGAATCTCAGTTATTGGTTGATTCAACTATTGCTTATCTCGGATGCCCAAATTATTCGCTGTATGATTCCTTTCCCCTCAAAGGTGGTACTTGTGCATGTCTGTTCTGATATTCCCTGTCAGAGACTTGGTAATTTGGAATCTCCTCTCTTCGATCTTCTCTGGCTTAAAATCTCTCTACCTCATTGTGTGTCAAATTCATCTGTTGTCTCTACCATTCTCCCAACACCACCAATCACTTGGAGCTCTTTGACTTCCTCTCTTTGTAACTTTACTCTCTCCAGTCCAACTTCCCTAACAGTGAGGTAATTTTCCTTGGTGATTTTAATGTTCCCAACTCCAGCTGGCTTCCGTTTTCTAGTCACACCGACCCAGCTGGTCAAGATGCTGAGGCTTTTACAATTACTGATGACCTTGCACAGATTGTTCATTTACCGACAAGAATACCGGACAATCCTAATCGTACAACCAACACACTTGATCTTTATCTCACAAACAAACCTAAGTACACAGTTGAAGTGAGAGGTCCTTTAGGCACTTCAGATCACAACTTGGTGATTGTCTCTTCTCCGATGGAGCCTTTATCTCAAGGCTATTCCTAACATTGTGTTGTTTGGCATTACAAGAATGCAAAATGGGATGACCTGCGAGACTTCTTTTCTTCTTTTCCTTGGTCGGATTACTGTTTCAAAACTTCTGATGTCTGGAATCCTTTATCCCACACTCCACTTTAAAATCTCGTCCTTTATCCAAACCTTGGTTTTCCAATAAATGTGCGAAGGCAGTTCAAGAGAAGAATGTTGCATATCTTAATTGGCTTGTTTCTAATTCTTCAGTTTCATTTTCTGCCTACACCAAAGCTCACAACAATTGTAAAGCAGTTATTAGTCAGTCCAAACTAGAGTTTGAACAGGCTAAGAGTAGAAAACTAGCTTCTTGCCCTAATGATAGCCGAGCATTCTGGTCTCTTGCCAAAGCTATTGGCCACAACTTTTGCCCATCTCTGCTCCCACCTCTGTCCAAACCAGATGCCAACCGGAATTCTCCTAAATCTTTTAAAATAAAGATACTGGATCCATCAGTGTTTTAGACTGAGTGTCTGATACACACAAGGATGCCCGTTTCTCTCTAAGCCCCACTAAAGTAAAGTAAATTTAGGTAAAGCTGAATTTTTAGTTTAATGCTTAATTTACTAAAGTAAATTTCTGAGCATTAAACTAAAAAAACTGAATTCATCTCAGAGTCAACTTATACATACAGTAAAATCTCGTTAATACAAACTCGTTTTATACAAAGTACTCGTTTATATGAAGCACATACCATTCCCTTGCAAAAGGATAAGCTTTTCTATGTAAATATATTCATTTATTACAAAGTTCATTTTCACCCCATGAGAAATAAATATTGTCATTGTGTATGTTTAATACAAATCTTGGCAGAGCTGTCCGATTATTGCCTCTGGCCACCTGGCTCTCTACTTTCCGAAGGGTGGTACTGACTTGTTAGAAATTAGTTTTTTTGTAAACAAAAGCAGTTTATGGTAGCTACAACATCAAGTGCACTCTGAAAAACATCTTTCTGAAGTACGAGTTATTAAATTAATAAAAGAAAAAGTTTTTCTAAGTTGTTTACATGCACTCCCTCGCTCTCCACAGGAATAAGGTCAGTTACAATTGTTACCCCTGTTCAAAAGTCTTTTGCTACCATATACAGCAATCTATTTTTTGTGCTATTTTATCTGAGCCGATGTCTTTTTTGGAACTTGTGTCTTTAAATTAATTTAAAATTTGTTTATATTAAATCTTATCTAGTAGCATTATGGAGATAAAATGTAAATGAACAGAATTAAGCCTGGAAATTAAACTAAAAATTATACAAGAGGCTGATAGGATGGAAAGAAGCAAAACAGACATTGCAAAGGAATATAACATCCCTTTACCTACTGTATCTACAATACTGAAAAAAATATGAAGTGCGTGACACTGGAGCAGCGATGGAAAACAGGAAACGAATTCATGGTGCAAAACACGAGGAGCTTGAAACAAAACTTTGAGTGGTACCAACAAATGTGTGCATCTAATTTGCCAATATCAGGTCTGATTTTGCAAGAAAAGACAAATTATCTAGGTCAGCAACGTGGGATTAGCAACTTCAAATGCAGCAGTGGGTGGCTCCAAAGATTTAAAGACAGGCAGGAATAACTTGGTTTTGTGAAACGTTTTCGGTGAGTCTGGATTAGTCGACAAAGAAAAGTCTACAGACTGGTGTTCTGTATGGTCCATCCTTGAAGAATATGAGGCAAAGGATATTTTTAATCTTGACAAGACAGGTTTATTTTATAATTTGCTGCCAAACAAAACATTTGCTGTTTGAGGATAGTCTTGTCATGGTGGAAAATTTAGTAAACAAAGACTCGCTGTTCTGTTATGCTGCAATTCAGATGGCAGTACAAAACTACACCCACTTGTGATTGGTAAGTTTTTCAAGCCAAGATGTTTTAAAGCAGTTAACCAAATTCCCTGTGATTATGAGGCCAATAGAAGTGCTTGGCTTACAGTCAAAATTTTGCAGTCTTGGTTATCAAAAGTGGACAGAAGAATGGCTTCCAAAAAAAAAACATTTTGATGATTCTAGATCGTTTACAGCACATTCTGCCAAGACACTTAAGTTGACAAATATACGGCTGTTGTTTTTACCCCCCCCCCAACACCATCAGTTTAATGCAACCACCGGATCAAGGCATTATTTATAACCTCAAGAGAGCCCACCTGATAAGGTATTTGATCCACAACATAGAAGGAGGGAACAATTTGCAGCCAAATTGGAATGTTTTGGATGCTATCTTGTTATTGTTATTCTTGTTATTCTATCTTGTTATTGGTAATCTTGTTATTGCTTGGGACAGTATTGCATCAAATGTAATAATCAACTGCTTCAGAAAGAGTGGCTTTGGAGAGAATATCATAAAAAAACATGGTCCAGCAGACAAATATGGTAGCAACAGTGAGGAATGGAGGAATTTGAAGGAGCATATGGAATTTGTTGGCAAATTTGAAGAGTTAGTGAAAACGTGAAAATTTAAGTCCCTTGAACTTTGTATTAACGAGATTCGACTGTATCATCATCCTACTCTTCCTTTTGGCACAGGTTGAGTCCCTATTTTGATCTCGTCCTCCATTGTTGTGGATGATGAAGTTGCTACCACTGCAATGCCAACACCAGAAGAGCTGCTGAGCACCAAACAAAATGATGATGTTTTTGTTACTAGTGGCAGCAAAGTGAAGAAGTGCACACACTGCCATCTAAAAAAGATGCCCAAAATGCACTGAACATAATAGAGAATGTGTTGGCCTGCAGTAACGTTGATAAAGAAACATCTATTGCATATAGGACAAAAACTGCAAACAACATTGAATTCTTTCTTTAAATTAGATTCATTTATTAAAAAGTTAATGGTTTGTATGTCTCCTTTTATATTAAGATTGTTATTCTTTTTACTGTGATACTAAAATATTGTATATATCAAAATATATACTGTACAATATTTTCATTTCTGTTAATTGCTTTTTTCTTAGTTTATCTAACAAATAAAATAAAATCTTTAAAATTATGTTATTCCTATTACTGTATTGTTAGACAAGACTTTTATTTTATTAATTTAAATTAATATTTTTTGATATTATTATTCTTAGATATACAGTATGTCAGGAAAAAAAAAGTAAAATTTTGACTCTTTTGGGGGACCTCATTATTACAAAACGTGAAAATTTAAGTCCCTTGAACTTTGTATTAACGAGATTCGACTGTATCATCATCCTACTCTTCCTTTTGGCACAGGTTGAGTCCCTATTTAGATCTCGTCCTCCATTGTTGTCGATCTCTTGAATCTTGCATCATTTGTTGATAACTCTGAAAGTCTGTTTGCTTTTAGGCATTGGAGCCATTCTCTTTTGGGTCTTCCTGGTGGTCTCTTATCTCCAATTCTTCTTGTCAGTACTACATTAGGCAGCCTGTGTTGTTTCATCCGGTTCACATGCCCAAACCACTGAAGTTGTTTTTTTGTAGATCTGCTCTATTATTCTGCGTTCAAAATTTAGA